>NW_024468021.1:0-112891 GCF_002105105.1 Protomyces lactucae-debilis
CCATTGACTCGCTGATCGTCTCAAATACCTTGTCAGCGAACGACGTGATGATGGCCCTTCGCGCCACCATCTCCTTCTCCTCAGACCAGTCTGAGATCTCCTTCTTCGGCTTCTTCAAGTAGTCCAACACTCCAGTCAATTGTGCACCAGCCTCAAACTTGTCTTTGAAGACTCGCCATTTTGCAAAGTCTCCGTTGTACTGGATCAGCTGAATGCCGCTGAATGCCTCAACGCGGTGCTCCTTGACCCGTTCTGTTGGCTCGATTGCGCGCGGTAGTGCAAGGCTCATACTACCTCTTGATTTTACTAGTCCTCTGCTAGACTAAAGGCAGCGCAGCCGCTCTACTTATGTCCTCAACCTGCCAGCGTGTCAGCTTGGGCCCCTGATCGTCGCATCATCAATGAGCTCCTGAAACAATCAACGTCTCAACACAACACTCTTCGCATCGGTAGCACCTGGGTCCACTGCCTCGACCAGTGCTCTTGTTTGCTTGGCCACCAGCGTTGCGCTTCCAACCTCCCCTGCCACCAGACGATTGCGACAAGAGTGCCTGGGCGCTGGCTTGCTTCTGTGCATCATTCGCGAGCACTGCCGCTTGTTGACGAATGTCTTGGCGGACCTGGTCCACCCTCGTGGTCTCAGTGACGCGGGCTCGGTATGCGTTCTGGAAGGCGCTCCAGGCGGTGACGGCTGGAAGCCCATCCAACAAAAAGTCAATGTGCTCAGCATTGGTTACATGATGCTCGGCACTTCGCAGCTCAGCAACTCGCCCATCCACAAAGGCAAAGTGCACCTTGATGTCGTCGCCCTCGTTTGCAACATGAGCCCAGAGGTCCCTCTTCAATTCCTTGATGCGCTGCGAGGTATTGATGACGCAGCTCACGCACAAGGCTGCGTACAGTTCATCGACTGGGGTGGTGACCATTGACTCGCTGATCGTCTCAAATACCTTGTCAGCGAACGACGTGATGATGGCCCTTCGCGCCACCATCTCCTTCTCCTCAGACCAGTCTGAGATCTCCTTCTTCGGCTTCTTCAAGTAGTCCAACACTCCAGTCAATTGTGCACCAGCCTCAAACTTGTCTTTGAAGACTCGCCATTTTGCAAAGTCTCCGTTGTACTGGATCAGCTGAATGCCGCTGAATGCCTCAACGCGGTGCTCCTTGACCCGTTCTGTTGGCTCGATTGCGCGCGGTAGTGCAAGGCTCATACTACCTCTTGAGTTTACTAGTCCTCTCCTAGACTAAAGGCAGCGCAGCCGCTCTACTTATGTCCTCAACCTGCCAGCGTGTCAGCTTGGGCCCCTGATCGTCGCATCATCAATGAGCTCCTGAAACAATCAACGTCTCAACACAACACGAGACTCGAACTTCGGATTGACTCATACACCTGTTGGACTGGGGACGACTTTCCCGCTGCACCACAAAAGCTCTCAAGCATTCGGATACAGGGTCAGTGCTCCATATACCATTGCACCTGCGCACAACATCGATGGGGAAAGTCGTCCCTAGTCCAACAGGTGCATGAGTCAATCCAAAGTTCGAGTCTCGATGGGGACAGTGAAATATCGAATGCTGCTGTCGCGAAGGCTCCGGGGTCACAGGCATGGGTCGACGATAGATCTCCATGTAGACCTCAGGAAGCTAGGCGCAGTGTTGATAGACGCAAAGCTATGATCCGAGAGGGGATATAGAATCAGGTGAAGTGTTGTGCGCAGGTGCAATGGTATATGGAGCACTGACCCTGTATCCGAATGCTTGAGAGCTTTTGTGGTGCAGCGGGAAAGTCGTCCCCAGTCCAACAGGTGCATGAGTCAATCCAAAGTTCGAGTCTCGATGGGGACAGTGAAATATCGAATGCTGCTGTCGCGAAGGCTCGGGGTCACAGGCATGGGTCAACGATAGATCTCCATGTAGACCTCAGGAAGCTAGGCGCAGTGTTGATAGACGCAAAGCTATGATCCGAGAGGGGATATAGAATCAGGTGAAATGTTGTGCGCAGGTGCAATGGTATATGGAGCACTGACCCTGTATCCGAATGCTTGAGAGCTTTTGTGGTGCAGCGGGAAAGTCGTCCCCAGTCCAACAGGTGCATGAGTCAATCCGAAGTTCGAGTCTCGATGGGGACAGTGAAATATCGAATGCTGCTGTCGCGAAGGCTCGGGGTCACAGGCATGGGTCGACGATAGATCTCCATGTAGACCTCAGGAAGCTAGGCGCAGTGTTGATAGACGCAAAGCTATGATCCGAGAGGGGATATAGAATCAGGTGAAGTGTTGTGCGCAGGTGCAATGGTATATGGAGCACTGACCCTGTATCCGAATGCTTGACAGCTTTTGTGGTGCAGCGGGAAAGTCGTCCCCAGTCCAACATATTATCACAGTTGATGAATTGAACGCAGCCTTGTGCGTGAGCTGCGTCATCAATACCTCGCAGCGCATCAAGGAATTGAAGAGAGGACTAATAAGCTCAAGATTTACGAGAGGACTAATAAGCTCAAGATTTACTAGTCCTCTGCTAGACTAAGGGCAGCGCAGCCGCTCTATTTATGTCCTCAACCTGCTTGCGTGTCAGTTTAGGCCCCTGACCGTCGCATTATCGATGAGCTCCTGAAACAATCAATGTCTCAACACAACACTCCATCTAGCTCATTGTCGTCCATGAGGCTAGCAAGTCTTGCGACGAAGGCAGAGCTTTGCCATGAACTTTTGCAATTTCTGCCGCCCTAGTGCTTTGTTTATCAGATCTGCAATCATGTCTTCAGTGGCGACGTATCCGAGTGACGTGCAAGCACGCCGTACACAGTCTCGTACAAAGCGATATCTCGTCCGTATGTGCTCGGTGCGGGTGTGGAAGCGAGCATCATTGCCAAGGCAATAGCACCTTGATTGTCACCATGGACGTGGAATGTCAAGTGCGCACCGACGGCTTTGAAGTCATGCAATAGGTGTTGCATAGTGATCTTGACCCATTCGAGCTCCTTTGTCGCGTTGGCCAGCCCGATGTACTCTGCCTCCATTGTAGACTGCGCAACGACTTCCTGCTTCCGACTGCTCCAACGAACGCAATTTGGGCCGAGCATGACGATATGCCCACTGGCTGACTGTTGTTGTCAAGGTCATTGGCATAGTCGGAATCTGATGACACATGCACATCCAAGTCGCCCTTCTAGAAGACAAGACCTACATCCTTCGTGTGCTGCACATAGCGTTGGAGTTGCTTCGCTGCCCGCCAATGTTCATAACTCGGCTTTGCCATGAAACGACTTAGGACACCCATGGAGTGTGCCAAATCTGGTTGTGTTGCGGTCGTAAGGTACATCAAGCTCCCGATGACGGCCATGTACGGCATAGTTGCCATCTCTTCTCGTTCAGCTGGTCTGGGGTCACACGTTGCTTGAGAGAGTGAAAGGCTGCTCGTCATTGGGGTGTGTGTGCCATTGCAAGACTCGAGTCCAAAGCGCTTCAAAATCTCCCTACTGTAACGTGCTTGACTCAGGGTAATACTGCCATCAGAAGCGTAGGACAGCTCCATGCCACAGAATTGTGTGGCGATACCAAGGTCTGTCATGTTCCACTTTGTTGACAATGCCTGTTTGAAATCAGCCAAGGTGCTGTCGCTCTCAGCAATCATCAACAGATCATCGACATAGAGGACAAGCCGAATATCTCCCCGCTGAGAATAAACAAGCCTTGCTCATACTCGCATCGCAGGAATCCATAGGACAATAGGAACTCCGACATAACAATGTACCATTCGCGACCAGACTGTCGGAGACCATACAGCGTGCACTTGAGGCGGCAAACAGCGCCTTTTCCACTCTCATAGCCAATTGGCTCGTGCATGAACACCTTCTCTGACAGGTAGCCATCTAGATAAGCGCCAACAACGTCCACGCGCCACACCTTCAAACCCTTGTTGACAGCAATAACTAGCAAGGTGTGAATCGTGGTGAATTTCGCAATGGGAGCAAAGGGCTCCGAGAAGTCAACATGCTCCTCTAGCTGGTCCCTGTGCGCGACAAGGCGCGCCTTGAATTTGTCGATCGAGCCATCTGGGTTCAACTTGAGCTTGTATCGGGAGCTTATTGATGATGCGACCATCAGGGGCCCAAGCTGACATGCTGGCAGGTTAAGGGCATAAATAGAGCGGCTGCGCTGCCCTTAATCTAGCAGAGGACTAGTAAATGAGCTCCTGAAACAATCAATTTCTCAACACAACTGCTCCTTCCTCAGCCAGCGAATGTCAGGTACAAGCTTGTTGCTCCAGAAGAGAGACCCTCCGACTGGACGCAAGACAACTCGGAAGGGCCAGGGTCCATTGCAATGTTGAATTTGATGTCGTGTCCGGTTTTGTTTCGAGAAGTGCACGGACAGCTCAGGAGCAGCATTTTAAGCAGGAAACGTTGAGTGGAGTTCAAGAATGTGTTCACATTATGCCTATCCCCCAAAATGACTTTTCCTACAAAGTCAGCATCGAAGTGGACGCTTGCAGAAGCTCAAACGGTGGGCTTTGACTCTGCAAACACGCAGCAGTTCGCTTTTGATGATAAGTACCTTTTCTTGGCTGGCCTCGAAGAGTCAGAGATACACACGACGGACGAAGTTGCTCGACATTTTCGACACCTTCTGCATGATCTGATTTTACCTTTCAGAGGCCCGGGCCGGAGCTCCTGGAAATCAAGCCAGGTGCGCTTCGACACCTGATGCAAATGCAACAGGCGTCTCGTGCTCAGGCCAACTCAGCAGGAAGGCTTCGAGTCCTCTTTGGCAGTATAAGCCAGCTGACCAGGCTTGCAGACAAGCCATTACAAGCAAGCAGCGAGAGTCCTGCTTCGACAAGGTCAGGCGAGTCGGAGGCGAGTCACCAGCATGAACCGTCGGCGGAAACAGTCACGCAAACTTGCGCGCACGACATCCTGCGGCTGCTTCTGGATGTCATTGAGGATCGACTAGTCGAAGTCAGCTCAAGCGTAGAGACTCCCTTTGAGATTGAGCACAGCACCAAGCTCTGGACAGAAGACCCTGCGCCAGCGGATTCGTCTAGCTTCCGGCGGTTCTTTGGCAGCGAGAACGATGGCTCAGTACAGGAGACACGGAGAAGCTTCGAACGATCAGGCACTGAGGACCGTCATCTTGAGTATCGAATGCAAAAGACGACGCGAGGGGTTTGGCATCGGCGACTTACCAAGCTTCCAGATGTGCGGTCAATCCTACGCCCAATAGCTGCTTTGGCAGTTAAGGATGCGAGAGAAATACTGACGCGCGACTGTCTGAGAGCGGGCAGCTGACCACACACTTGGTCACTTGGCAGCTCGCCAACGCTATCTTTCGCGGCATTTCTTGCACTCACACACTGATGATATCGTCTGTGTCCTCAGTCGAGGCTTCTGTGCTGCTCCACGATTTTGAGCCGTCATTTCGCTAGCACAACGCCGTCTGTACTCAGGTTGCTGCGCAGAAGGAGGCTGCGGTGTTCAGAGTTTCGTGCTGTGCTCAAACTGAAAGGGACTCTCTAAGCTTGAGCTGACTTCAACTAGTCGATCCTCAATGACATCCAGAAGCAGCCGGAAGAGATCGTGCGCACAAGTCTGCCTGACTGTCTCCGCCGACGGTTCATGCTGGTGACTCGCCTCCGACTCGCCTGACCTTATCGAAGCAGGACTCTCGCTGCCTGCTTGTAATGGCTTGTCTGCAAGCCTGGTCAGCTGGCTTATACTGTCAAGGAGGACTCGAAGCCTTCCTGCAGAGTAGGCACGAGAATGAGACGCCTGTTGCATTTGCATCAGATGTCGAAGCGCACCTGGCTTGATCTCCAGGAGCTCCGGCCCGGGGCCTCTGAAAGGCAAAACCAGGGCATGCAGAAGGTCTCGATAATGTCGAGCAATTTCGTGCGTGCTGTGCATTTCTGGCTCTTCGAGGCCGGCCGAGGAAAGGTCCTTCCTATCAAAAGCGAATTGCTGCGTGTTTGCAGAGTCAAAGCTCACGACTTGGGCTTCTGCGGCCATCCACCTCTATGCCGACTCTAAAGGAAGCGGCATTTGATGGGGAGTAGAAGGGGTTTGAACGCTTTTGTATTTTATGAGCTGCCTTTTCGCCCCTGAATGTCACATAATTTCTACACTTCTTACGATCTCCATCGACGACTTCTACTTTACCTGAAAGACTGACCTTTGGCTTTGCTGAAGACTTGACGGGCGCAGGCCAGTCTCCTGCTTGCAGCGGCACCATCTCCCGGATCAGCTGCACGCAAGAAGCGATCATGTGCACTCTCAAGGGTTGCTGGAGCAACCCAGCAGATCACGGACGCCTCTTCGCGATGAATGCAGCGAGCTCATCTGCTACTGCAACAATAGCTTAGCGTAGACTCTCCAATTGATACCACGCGCCGCAAGTGCGGCCTTGCCCATGACAGTGGAAAGGCTGAGCTTTCCAGCTACGACATGAGGTTTCTCATTCGTGACTGGCGTTTGCCAAGCTTGAAGACTGGGCATCGAAGACTGTTGTTCAATGAACAAATCAATAGTGACGAATGACAGGGAGAGACTCTCATACTTTCGTTAGCCTCGATGGTCCCGTCTGACGATATTACCTTCATATATCAGAAGACCATTCGCCTTTTGGTTTAATTTTTTTCAACGATATCATCTCGCTTTACAAGAAACTCTTCCATATCCCAGGAACAGCTTACATATTTTCCATCCATCCTTTCCTGTCTTTGTGCTGCTAGCCATACAAGAGTATTTTCTGCAAGCTGTGCCTCGTGCGGCAGCGTACGCCGGCGCGCATCAGGTATGCTTTCAATGGCTCCTTGATAGGCACAGGACGTCACAAGCCCATGATCTTGGTACCTTAGTCGTAGTGCTTCTGTCCACCTTGAAATCGCAAGCCCTGAACTTCTGTAACTTGCGCCTTCGGGACGTTCACTCAGCGCGCCAGACGATGACAAGCTGATGCACATACATGAGCCGTTGACTTCCGAACGGGATTGCAACAGCCAAAGTACACGAACACTCGTCATGTAGCACCCCGAACATAGATTGTGGAGCGGAACCGAGGATGGAATTGTATGGTCCCGTGAACGCCGCCTTTATGATGATAGCCAGCTTCTTGATCGGGAGCCTCTAGACTTCGTTAGACAACGTTCAGCACCTTTTCTGAAAGCAGTATCAACTTTACAGCACAAAATCAAAAGCTCAGATCGTTCAGCTTCTTTTGCGGCAGTCTTCTCTGTGTTCAAAACGTCCAACATAGCAAGCACGTCGGCAATGGTGACAATGGTTACTCCAGAGCGTACGAAAGCTAGGGCTGTAGAGAGGCCGATGCCGTTTTCCCAGGCCGCGACAGTGATCAAGACATTTTTGCCTGCCAGGAAAAGATGTAGAGGCGAGATATAGATGTGAGCATTCCGGCAGCAATCGAGTTTCGATCAGGCATTGTTGTCTTTCTCATGTAGAGCACACGAGCTGATGGTTCTGTTGGACTGGGACTAGGTAGTTTGTCGCAGCTGGTAACGCGCAATTGACAGCTCCCCGGATGACGACACGTGGGATCTCGATTTGCCACTGTGACCAAACACCATGTCTTTGCAGCTACCGCGTCGAGGATCCTCGAGCGATCAGGACGAGTATGATCTAAGCCGCAGGTCCTCTTGGGCCGAGGTATTTATCGATACAAGCAAGCCGAAGAGAATGTCTGTTTTACCAGAGTATGAGCACGACCGAGACCTGCTAGCAACACCGCTATTTTCACCCGTCAAGCGCGACCCTTTCAATTTTCCAGCACAGGCAGTAGGAGAAGAGAGCAGTACATGGTCAAATTGGCTTTATGGCGTACTATCCACTATGAATAAATCTGGCCAACAATTGGACAGTTATGGCAAGATGCAGGAAGACTTGCACCGTGCAGCCATTTAGACAAGGGTAAAGGTCGAGCCATTGTAGGGTCTGCTCGGCCTGTTACGCCTGAAGAGGAGCAGCCTGGGCTTTTCGATGGGTTTTTGAAGCGAGCTGAGCAGGCAATGACTGCATTGATTGATGCACAAGAGCCAGATACCCCGGCAGCCGGTCCGCCGCGGCGGTCAGCTGAGCAGACAAGTCTTGAAACGTCGGCAGGTCCCTCCTCGTCATCTGGCCGGCCTCATTAATGCGTGGTGATGAAGCGTCACTTTATGCGAAAGTGCCGACGTAAAGACGGGTAGTGACTGGTCTGTTGTTGAAAGGTCTTCTCTTTAGCCGATATCAGCTGCTGTAGCAAAGATCGGATGTTGTCTGGTCCCTAATATGGAGCTGCGCTGAGCTTTGTAGTGTATTGTATAACCAACAGTCCTTGCTGTAGAGGTGTGAAGCGCCTCATCCATTGACAGGACGAGTTAAAACCGGTAGACATTCAGGTGGCCATCAACGTTGCTCCTCAATGCGCACATATCATGGGTGGTGCAAAGTTGCTAATACTGTAGCGTCGTGCTTGTTGGCCCAAATCTGCTGTATTGTGCATCGGCTGAGATTGATAAGGTGCTGTATCCGTGGTACAATGCTGCTCAGCCTGCTCTGGTGGAGTTTGGTCAGCAAACAATGGGATGGCACAGAATCATAGTGAATACCGCGACCTCGAGACTCGAGAGCGTCATGATTTCACCAGGCACCAAGGAGCCAGGTTTGACGCGACCGTTGTCAAGTGTGGAGGCGCTTGTGAAAGCTGGGCCACCAGAGTCAGCAGCCAGCGTTCAGTATGAGGACGATGTGAAGACCCTGCAGGTCGGTGCAGCCCTGCAGGGACTTGGATTGAGTCGGCACTGACTCAGCAGATGCTCTCGCCGTCAGAGTCTCACAGAGACGGTCAGACAGTATTCATGTCCACTAGACTGAGTTTCGCCAAGAGCTCGCACGCGCATCTTGGGCAGACAAGTGACGTGTTGTGGCCCTGATGATATCTCTTCGACACTCTTGTTTGCGAGACGGTGAGCTTTCAGTGATTCGACTCTTCACTGAGCTCCATTGCTCTAGTACTACTAAAATCAGTAGTACCTGGTCCTGACCGTCCTGCACCACAACTTCCACTAATGCCAGTCGTAGCCTCGTAGGTCCAGTACAAGCGAGACTTAGTGAGTTGAGACTCGAGAGACGAACGATGACGATGCAGATGCTTGCTATCGGGTCAGTCAATACCTGGGCAATGGGCGCGCTGCATGCCTGCATCTAGCGACGCATTTTAAATATAGCACGGCAACTTCCGCATTCAGCGACTCGACCATTTCCAGCGCAGCCAAATTCATTTTGCACCAAAGCGAGAAATGCAGCAACGCAAGCGCGACGGCGATCCAAACATGTAGCGCTTACAGACTTACAGTGTGACTGTGTGACTGTGTCAGGCTGCAGGCATACAGTCGCATACTGCCGCATACATCGCTGACGCGCGGCTAATGTTGGCTATGCATGATGCATCAGCTTCATCAAGGTTGCCTGTACTGATCCTACTAGTAGTCGGCTGCTACTGATCGAGCCTCTCTCTATTACATACGAGCGTTGAGTAGAAAGCTCGCCTAATCAGAAAAACATAGCAGCTTAAGCGTCTTAGAAGCGCTAGTCAGATATGATGCAAATGCCAAGCGCTTCATCTTGTCATCAAAATATGGACTCTGAAGGCTGATCCTGCACTATTGCTTGCCGGGGGCCCTAGCCTCTAGTCGATGACCTCACAGTGCTAACAGGAGCGTGTAGACTCTGTAGAGTCGCTGTGACAGGGTGTACACTATACTAGCCTACCACAGGCTACCAGTGCCACGGCCCACAAGCCCTAATGTGTACTATCGTCTATAGTAGGTCCGTAGTAATGCATCACGATTCAGATTCGGGAAGACGGAGCCACCGAGCTCTTATCCTCGTAATCTTGCGGCCAGTGGCCCCGCAGTGGGCCGGGCAGTGGCCAGTGGCAATGGGCAGTGTCACTGACTCACTATGTCAGTGTGCCAGACTATCAGAGACTAAGCTTGCCAGACAGTACCAGACTGCCAGTGTGCCAGCCTGCCAGGGCCCAGGGCCCAAGAGTTAGGAGCCTGGACCCAGTGGCCACCCCGATTCCCGAATCCCGATGTCCTCGAACCTCGTCCACGGGCCAGGCGAGGGCAAGCCTCTTGAAAGTTGAGACGAACGGTACAGTAATAGTGGTACTACCGATAATCGTGCTCTACCATTTGTACGACAACGCATCATACGGCCGGACATGGGCTCAACGGAGTCAGCGACCCAGCGAGTCAGCGCGCTGTAGCTTGTAGCCTGTAGGCAGTAGGCACCCTAGGCCTGTACCCCAAATTCCAGACTTCAGCGGCCAGCGCTAGCCTGTATTGTGCTTGTACGAATGCCATAACGAGCTATGGCCAATTGGTGTCGACAGGGTTGTTATTTACATCCTCAAGTTATCAGTTGTAGCGACTCGTGGGTCGTGAGTGACTCGTGACTCGTGAGTGGCTTTCGAGCGGCATAGAGCAATGATAGAGGTCGTTGACGCGTTGCAGACATTGAGTTCAGACTTGCAAAGTTGCAAACTGATCGCTTGGTGCTGTAAGTTTGCATCTGCGACAGGATTCACAGGAATACACATGACTCCATGTCCTAGCGATGCCAGGCCAAGCAGTCGACTTGCTTTCTGGTCATACAGACAGGCATCTCGTCATGACTCATGAGCTCACAAGGTCACAAGTTCACAACATGTAAAGCAATGCTGTCATGCGTACCATCAAGTCAGACACAAGGCCGCAACGAGCGGTTCATTCTGCGCTCATACCGCTTGGCATCTGGCCGCGAGCAATGAGCATATTCGGCTCAATTCTCCAGTGTGCTAAATCTCAATCTCATCGGGGCCGGAATGGGCGCGTTGCCAGGAGATCTCGCCCAGGACGGCAAGTGGCGCGCCCAGGAAATTCCTCGACCATCAGCGGGCGACGACGGTCGACTCCCGCTCGCTGCCCTCAGGCGCTTATGAAAATGCATCAAAACACGCAAGACAAGTCATGACGCCGCAGCTATGTGCATCTGCACAGAGATACGAAGCATTCTTCCTTCGCTTCAGAGCTTCTTGGATATAAAGGCTCCATCCTCGCCAATACCGTCCTCCATCCACCCAGCTTCTCACCTAGCTTGACGACATGAAGGTCCAGGACTTCTTCACCACATTCGCTACCTTGGCTGCGGCCGTCTCTGGTTCTGCCCTTCCTCACGCTAGGCGGCAGAACGGTACCAACGGTATCGCGCCCATCCAGTTTGTCACAACAACAGTCACTGCGCCGAACGGTGCGACACAGACTCTTGTTGTGCCCATCAACATTAGCATCAACGGCGGTGTCGCGCCTGGCAGTGTGCCTGGCTCTGGTGCCGGTGTCGCTCCTGGCTCTGGTGCTGCGCCTGGTTCCGTTGCTGCCCCTGCACCCGCCGCTGGCGGTGTGTCGCCTGTCGGCAGCAACACGGGTCTCGTTACTGGTGTCATTCAGAACGGCGTGTGCGTATGCAATGGTGCAACCATTGTTGCCCAAGGTCTCTACGTCGGCACAGTCCAGACACAAATCATCATCGGCACTTCGACCTTTGTCACGGCCAGCCCGGTCACGACCAGCGGTGCAGTCACTGTTGTCAATGGCCAAGTCCTGCCTGCCACGCCTGTTGTGACACAAACTTACTTCCCTGTCACCAACACCAACTTGCCGCTGCCAGCTGGTCAGCAGTACCAGCAGGTCGTCCTTCCTGGGTCCATCACCATTACCATCATTGTGACGATCGGCCCAGTCGCCATCGGCGGTAATACTGGCAACAACGGCATCTCCCCTGTCGTGACGGGCCTGCTTCCTAATGGCACTGCCTTCACATCGACTGTCGCTCCTATCGCTGGCTCCCCTAGCACGAGCCCTGTAGTGACGGCTGCACCTACCACGTCTGCTGCTGCCTTGGCATCACCTATTGTCTTCACGTCTGCTCCTTCTTCAACAGGTGTGTCTGGCGCTCAACCTACGTCTCCGCCCAGCGGCGCCCCCATCGGGACATACGGCCAAAGCCCTCTTGTCAACCAGGCCAACTTCATTAATGATATGCTTGTCCAGCACAACGCCTACCGTGCACGCAACGGCGCTCCACCAATGACATGGGATCCCGTTCTCGCCAATTACGCGCTTGCTAATGCGCAGCAAAACGCTGCTACCCGCAATCTGCTCCATACCTTCCAGCAGACCCCTGGTACGACTCCTTACGCTGGCTCGCAGACGTACGGTGAGAACATTGGCTTCCAGTCTGGTGCCAATAACCCACTCAAAATCGTCTGGCTCTTCTACAACGAGGAGAGTCAATACAACCGCGCTACCCCTGGCTTCCAGACCAATGCTGGTCACTTCACACAGCTCGTGTGGGTCGGTTCGACAAGACTCGGTTGCGCTTATGTTGCCACCAACGACGCCTCACAAACTGCGTACTACCTGGCTTGCGAGTATGCACCGGCAGGCAACATCAACTCACCTGCAGAGTTTACGGCCAATGTCTTGCCAAACGACGGCTCGTCTTTCCCCACCGCCCCAGCAGACAACATCTAACTGTACATTCTATAAAGAGCCGTGTGCTTCTATAATACCATTTCTTAATCTATCGAAAGACGTTATCGACTTGTATTGTGTGAATGCTGGTTGAATGATTGCATCCTGACTTAATGCTGAGTTGCTGCTGCTATAGCCCGCAGACTACCAGCCCACCGTGCCACGTCATAATTTCTGATATAATTGACGAGTGCCTTGCGCCTTGCTTCTGGGTTTTCTGCTGCAAGCGCCGCCGCCAAGTCTTGACGTTCGTTTGATGTGAGTGATTCGACATTGAGATGCTGCCGTATGCGCTTGAGATGCGCTTCATATTGGTCGGCGGCCAGAGTTGTAGGCGTGTCATAGAGCGCCTGCAATTGTGCTTCGAGTGAGGAGCAGCATATGTCTCCCGAAGACTCCTCGCGCTTGATGAGCCTGAGGCCGTCGTTCCAATGCGTTTTGATGGGCCCTTGCTGGTGACTTTTTGCGAGTGTCATGGGAGGCAGATGCGTTGACGTCGACGCGCCAAAACGACTACAAACATTGGCGACAACCATGAGCTTGGACCGGGCGCCGAGCAAACGCTGGGTTACAGACTTGCCGCAGTATGATGAGGACGACTACGATGACTATGCAGAGACGGAAGGTCTGCCTGTGCCACAAGAGCCTGTAGTGGGGCCACCGCCCGCTGTCTCTTTGCCTGCTGTCGCAGCGTTGCCCGTCGAGTCTCGAGCTGTTTCACGAACTTCTGTGGAGTCGGACCCGGCAGTGGGTCCGAGCTGCCTGTCTACTGCTGCAGTAGTGCCCGTTATACCGCTCAACCCCGAATCATCTCCCATGGACTCAGCGCCGACGACCATCCGTACGCAGGCGCCACCTCCCTCCCAAGAGCTCGATGACTTGAGTAGCTTTGCTCATGTCATGGATTTTGCCGATGCCCCAGACTTCTCTCTGCATGATGTTGAAGAGAACGCCAAGGAAACCCGCGCCGGAGACTTGGTTGTGTCCTTCGAGGACGAGGGAGTTAAGGGAGTTAAGGAGACCAAAGAAGGAGCGATGCGCACGCCCTCGATACTGCTGGCCACCAATACTTGGGCTCAGCGGAAGCAGATGCTCAAAGATCTCAAATTGAAGCAAGAACTGAATGAGGATGCTCCAGCAAATTTTGAGACGCCTGGTGAATGGAAGGTGTATGACGAGACACCAGTGCTCAATACTTTGGTGGAGGAAGAAGAGGATGAGCGAACACCAAGTGCTGTGCGTGTATCTCCGTCCAGACGCTCCATTTCGAGAGAGGCTCCTAACTCGCGCCCACAATCTATTGCTGCTGAGGTGGCTCCCCCGCTCCTCAAGGCAGATGAAGTCTCGCAAGAGTCTGAGTCCAAGAATCTACCAAAATTGCCTCTATCGATGATCCATATGCCGACTCTGCTACCAGAATCGCCTCTATCGATGATCCATATGCCGACTCTGCCTGATGTACGCAACACGAAAGAGCACGAATTGCCAGCCCTTCCTGGCTCTTATAAAGATGCCTTACCCGACTTGCCAGAAATGCGTCAGGAGCCAGAGCCCGTCCACGATGGGCCCGTCTCAATGCCTAAGCTTGCGCTTTCTACAGATGATCTTCGGACCGAGCGGATCATGGAGCTTGATCCAGCACTCTCTGTCAACAAGCTCCGTGGAGGCCACTTGCCCGCACCCTCCCACACTGAGACAGAAGCGAGCCCAACATTGTCTGCTTCAAGCCCGGCCGAATCTCGGCAAACTGGCAAACGAAAAGCATCACGGCCAAAGTCGTTCGTGCAAGAGACGGCTTTCCGACCACTGTCGCCGGTGCAACCCATATCTCGCTTTTCAGTGGATTCGCCCGTAGACAACGACTACCGTTTCAGTATGGGCGACTTCAATCCAGCCATCATTTCCCCAGAAAGCGAAGCCTCTTCTATCGAGGTGCGAGAGAGCGATCGTCTTGCTCAGGAACTTCTCGACGAGCTGCAAATTGGATCCTCAGTGGCCGAGACGAATGAAGCATCTTTGCAAGAGCCCTCTATGCAGGAAGAGGCATTGCCACGCAACTCACGCAGCCTAGATGAGTCACCGCGCGAGATGGACGTGCCGCCGGTACAGACACTAGACAATCTGCCTCGCCGGCCCCCGTCCACCAACCGAGCACGCAGCAGCTCAGGTTCACGCTTTCTAGAGGCCCTGGAAGCCCCTGCTAGGCTCGACGTCCAGCGAGCCATGGATAGCAAGACACTCGACTTACTCGAGCCACAAAACAGAATTGTCGAGATTCGACGGCGTATACACATTCTCAGCACCGCGCCGAGTGAGCTACAAGCCTATCTACAAATCAAGTCTCGAGAGCTGGCGACACAGCATCGCGAGCTGCCGCTACCCGCAAAGCCAGCGACTCCGCCGCAGCCTCAGCGGTTTGAAAAAAGCAAAGATGCGGCGCGGTCCGTGCTGAGTAGAGCGCGACGCGCGAATTCCGTGCTAAAAAACCTCGGGCGGCGGACGGCATCAGGACTACAGCGTAATTCACAAGAGTTGTCGTAGATGGATCTAGGGCCCTTTGACTCGCATGGCTTCTTTAGCTCACTCGCCATGATCATCGTGTCTGAGCTTGGCGACAAGACCTTTCTCGTTGCGGCACTCATGGCCATGAAACACGACCGGCTCGTCGTCTTTGGCGGAGCATTCCTGGCGCTCCTCGTCATGTCTGTGCTGAGCGGGCTCGTTGGCCACTCTATGCCAGCCTTTTTGCCAGCCTACATCACCAAGCTCGCGGCGTGTGGCCTCTTTCTTGTTTTCGGCGTCAAGCTGTGCTATGAAGGCTACTACATGGACAAGGATGCGTCCGTCAAGGAGGAAATGGCAGAGGTAGAGCACGAGATTCAAGATGTCACGCTGGAAGATGGACAACCGCAGCCTGCACGCTACGAGGGAGTCGCCAACCTGGTAGGGCTCGTCTTTTCGCCAGTCTTTATCCAAACATTTACACTCACATTTCTGGGCGAGTGGGGCGACCGTAGTCAGATTGCTACGATTGCCATGGCTGCAGGCAGCGACTACTGGTGGGTCATTCTGGGGACGATTCTGGGGCACTCGCTGTGCACCTTGTTGGCGGTGGTGGGTGGTCGCATGCTCGCGAGCCAGATTTCAGTGCGCAGTGTGACATTGGGCGGGGGCATCTTGTTTCTCCTCTTTGGCCTGCTCTACCTTTACGAAGTCTTTGTATGATACGCTTGTTTTCCTCTATAGCAGCTCTACAGCTCCTTGCCCTCGCGGCCCTTGTCCTCTCCATCATCAGCGCGCCCATCACCCGCTTCAGGTTCATCATCGCGTCAACATAAACATGGCTAATCAAAACAGTAGCTTGGGCAGCGCAAACGGCGTCAAATTTGGCGTCTTTGGTTATTGCGCCAAGGCAGGATGCAGCAGTATACAGGTTGGGTATGCTACAGACGATATCCTCTCTTCGCTGTCAAGTGCACTCAAAAGGCAGCGCTTCATCTCGCCCTTCAATCTGCCTAGTACCACGCGAAATAACTTGAGCAATGTCCTGCTCGCTCATCCTGTTGCGGGTGGCTTGACGCTCGTGATGCTCTTGCTGTCCATCATTGGACATTCGAGCAAGGCGTCTGGCTCATCCCGCTATCACACGGCGCTGCTTATCCTCAGTTTCTTGACCTCCCTCGTGACGCTCCTCGCATTTCTCGTCGACATTCTCATTTTTGTGCCCAACTTGGATTGGGGCACCTATGTGACGCTTGCTGCCACTATCCTGAATGCTGGTGCGACGCTTGCTCTGTGTGTCAGTCAACGGCGACTCAAGACGCGCAATGCAATGCGCTCAAGGATTGCAGAAAACGACGACTATCAACCAGCCCAGACACAACAAGACGAGCCTGAAAAGGCAACGGCCACCTTGCCAAAGTTCGCTCAGTTTGAAGAGTCGCCACCCTACAAGCACTCGACAGAGACTGAATACGACATGCCAGGCATGGCCGTGTCGGAGCCCACGCAGCGACTGCTGCCAGCCCAAGAATCTGTGCCTCGCATTGCGTACAACGTCAGCGAACAAGTGTCACCTAATCCGACGCAAGTGGCTCCTCGGTATGGCTACATGCAGGTCGAGGAGCAGGCGAGGCAGCACCCTATGCCGACACGAGGGCCGCGGCCAGCACAAAGATACGGACCTGGACGGGTCGTGTCGGGTCCGCGGCCCATGCCTGCCATGCCTATCGAGCCTGCCTATGTTGCCAATGAACCATGGCTAGCGCAAGAGGGAGAGCAAGACTTGCGGCATGTGCAACCGCCACAGAGCCCATCGACGCTGAGCAACTCGAGTCATTTCACGTCGGTCTCGCAACGCGCGGTCAATCCAAGGTGGCAGGCAAATCGTTCGGGCATGGGCGTAGACGCACGCGGCAGCAGACCTGCCGACGCGCGCTGGCAGCGTCGACCCGAACCGCCGTCTATTTTGGCAGGCAATCCGGATTTTGAGTTGACGACAATGAAGGCGTCGAGGCTGCCACGGAGGAATATGGCGGCGATTGCAAGATAAAGAGTCATGGTTTAAGAGTCCACTAGCTTTAATAAAATAGTAAATGGAGACGCAAATGCGCAGTCGACATCAGCTTCCTTCCACAATATCCACCAGCGCAACGACATTCACGAGACTGCCTAGAGGATGGCACATTTTTTTTCTTTCCGTCTTGTTGTCTGTGGGGTCAGAACAGCCCTAGGATGTTAGTCTTTGAGACTGTCATGGTGAATCTTACCGAATGGCTTCATCGAAGACACCTTTAAGGCCCTTCTGATTCAGCGCGGAACACTCAAGATATCTGTCAGGTCAGCACGGCCGACTTCGACGAGGACGACGTACTTGACAGCACGAATCTCTTTGGCGAGCAAGAGGCCTTCAGAAAAGGTGACTGGGCTCTGTCCTCTTTGTGATAATCGGTCGATTGTTTCGCGATCGTCTCTGAGATCCATTTTTGTGCCAACAAGAATTATAGGCACGTCCGGGGCATGGTGACGCACTTCAGAAATCCATTTGCTCTTCACATTCTCGCATGATGCAGGATTTACCAAGGAAAAGCATATTAGAAAGACCTCTGTTTGCGGATAAGATAAGGGGCGGAGACGGTCATAATCTTCTTGGCCAGCAGTATCCCATAGTCCAAGATTTACTGGCGCGCCGTCCACTGTGACTGTAGCGGAATAGTTGTCAAATACCGTCGGAATGTATTCGCCAGGGAAGGCATTGGTAGTGTAACTGATGAGCAGGCAAGTCTTGCCGACAGCGCTATATGTTAGTGCTTCATCAACAGCAGACAGACTGACCCGTCGCCGACTACGACGCATTTCATCGTTCGTGGTGAGGCCATTCTATGCACTTAAGCTGCAGCCGCTGCTTGTAATTTATGAGACTGAACAGATGGAAGAGCTGAGATACAGTTGACAAGTGTCGCAGTAACAAGAGTGTCGCTCAATCGACTTTGTGTTCTGCGAGGGCGCGCCTTGACAGCTCGTACCTTGTACTTGTGTCGTTCGCAGTTTCAAAGCAGATGATAGACCGTGACGTGGGAGCGTGCGCAAATCCTTGAGCGATCGCCTGGCTGAGTCCTTGCGCAACGCCGTTGTTGAGCTCATGAACAGCGCGGGAGATGTCAAAGCATCTGCCTGGGTGAGTAGCTCAAAGCGTGAGAATGTTTCGCATCACGGCTCGGGGCGCGCGCCTAGAGGCTAGCGCTAGCGCGCCTCACAACCGCCTGGACGCAGTGAAAAGGCTCACATTTCAGGGCTGTCTGCCAACGCCTGACTCTGAGAAGCATCGAGCAAGAAGTTCATCAGGAACGTTCTGTCTACTTTGCCCATACTTGAGGTGACATAAATCACGAAACAGCCGCGTAGGTATAGCCGCCATCAATCATGACGGATGATCAGGCGATCTTCCAAAACGAACATGATAAGCAATTACTCTCGGATGTTCGTCTTTAGCTGCTGATAAGCTCTCGGCTGACAAGATAGTCTGGAACCAAACTCTTGTCCGAAAGATTGAAGCAGACAGTTGTTGCAATCAAGGTTCTCATTTGCGATATATTCATGCCCAACTAATTTGGCTAGGATTTCGCAGCTTTCCTCAGACGAAAATCTACAGTGGAAGACGAGTCTTACAAAGGTTTGCTGTCTATCCATATCTGTCGATCGCCTTGCTGACGTCAAATTTTCAGCTATGCAACGCACAACGCGACTGTATGCGGAAAGTCTGAAGTCTGACCAGTCTCGGCAAGGAGATTACGTTGCCATTGTATCGCATTCGCTCGACCTTGACGATGCTGCTACTCAAGCACATCAAACATTTGCCAAATCTTTGTTCGAAGTTGCCACTGATCTAGCGGAGACTGCTAAGGAGGTCGAGAGAAGTCGAAAAGCGTGGAAGGAGAAAGCACAGAGACAAGACAAGCACGTCTTGGATCTGGAAGCTCAACGTGAGAAGGCAATTCAAAAATACACATCGGCAACTGAGGAGTTGGAGAAACTCAAGTCAGAGGAAGGCCAAAATCGCCGCACAGGGTTCTCTTTCAAATCAAAAGCCGGCAATGTAAGCACTGCCTGCCTTCCATGACTTGCTGACTGTCCTAGCATATGGACGATTTAGTGGGTCGCGTAACTATCTTCAAAACTGATATGCAGAGTAAGCAGGAGGCCGCCCAAGCGCAGCGCTCAGAATTGATGTTGAGTTTGAGACCGCAATCCATTGCTGAAGCTCAGAAGCTCGCTCAAGAAGGCGACAGTACCCTGAAGCTGCAAATGCTTAAATTTGGTATGCCTCAACCATGGCACGAATCTCAGCTCACTCTAGCTCGTCTTTATGAAAGCTTCTTGTTGTCTCAGTGCATGGCTATCTCGCCCACTGACCAATCTCAATCGTTGCGCTCAACTCTCAACTTGATAGACGATTCGGGAAACGTCGGAGCTTCCGCCTCATCATCCCATTCATTAGTGAACAATGATCAATTGGCTAGGCCGTCGGACCGCATCTTTGGCTCTTCTCTGGCGAAAATTTTGGCTAGAGAGGACCGCGTCATTCCAGCTTGCGTCGTATACACTTCTAGCCTACGGATTTTGGCTCACCTCAGGAACAATGCATCGAGCTTATCGAAGGGCATGGATTGACTACTGAAGGTCTTTATCGGCTTTCCGGATCTCTCTCGGACATAAGTGCACTGAAAGGTGCAATCAGCACTGGTCAGTTTATGATTGCATGAGATGAGTACTGACTACAAGGTGTGCCTTTGGCTTCGCTAGATTCGCAGGTCATTCAAGACCCCCATTCCCTCTGCTCAGTGTTAAAGCTTTTCTTTCGAGAACTCTCGGAGCCGTTAATCCCAAACCAGCGCTACAACGAATTTGTTGAGGCTTCAAGTAAGTCCCGGCTTGTCATTCCTGTCTGATCATTAGGAATACCAGACGAACCAAGACGTCGGATACGACTTCATCAGGCGGTCAATGAGCTGCCGGTAAGTGAGCTAACAAGCCACTATAATCTCTAACTTCAAGGATGAAAGCTACGCACTTTTGCGATACCTCTTCCTTCATCTTCATCGGTACGGTCGAACCCCGCATTGCACCTTTCATGCTGACCTCAGAATACATCAAAATCGTTCGCTAAATCTGATGAGTGCAGCTAATCTTGCAATCGTTTGGGGCCCAACGCTGCTCGGTGATCATTCCGTGGAAGATATGCGTAAGCGCTTAGTCCTTGCACAGGAAGCTAGCTAATCGAAAGCTCTCCAATCCATTGTCGTCGAGACAATCATACTCAATTGTCTGCTTATCTTCGAAGAGGATACAGAGCCTGTTGCGCTGCGCGATGACCACTTCTGATCGAGGATTTGCATGGCAACTGCACATGTGAGAGTCACGATGTCTTACTGCGAGAAGTTACTGTCTAAAATTGGATGTGTCCATGCTGATGCTTTGAGCTTGCGCGTCAATACACCTATGAGGCCTAGTTCTCATCGCACCCTGCACGCGGCTTTCGTCAATTGAAGGAGATTTGTATATTTTGACGACCTGTAGCATCACAAATGCGAATAGAGGCTCGGCTTCCTATCCTGGATCAAAAGTGGAGTGCGTAGGGCGCCCTTCGACTGCAGGCAACAGTATGCGGAGATTTGAATGTATCAGATGATGTTGTGACTCGTGAGCCATCTGATGGGCCCTGGTCGATTTGTAGCACGTGGCATACAACAACGACAACCCAACTACAGCAACTCCGTTTGTAGCTGACTATACTACTCTGCTACATCTCAAGGAGGACGCCATGTTTCGCTCTTCGATGCTTCGATCTCCGGTTCAGCCACTGCAAATCCTAAAGCAGAGGTCTCAATCTACCTTTGCTCGCGAGCGAGATGCAGTGAAGCACCACGCTACGGAGACATCGTATCAGCCTGCATGGAATTCTGTTCGTCATTAACACTAGTGACCTTTGGCGCAAGATCTCGATCTATGTCTGTATTCCAGCGCTGCTGATCGCTGGTGTGAATGCCTACAACTTGTACTCGGCTCATCAAGAGCACGTAGCGTGAGTTTGCTTCTGCCCAGTCAATGATACTCACATCCAGTCATCTAGCCGAGCACCCCGAGGAGGATCATCCCGAGTACCCTTACCAAAACATCAGGACGAAGAACGTAAATGCACCCTTCTATGTGAAAGCAACGCTAATAGTAGTTTCCCTGGGCAAGTCGCATCCTAGCGCCTTGTTGTCTACTAATAATTTAGGGAGACGGCGACAAAACGTTGTTCTGGAATGATGCTGTGAATCAGCACAAGGAATCTTAAACGGAAGCTGAAGGTAGATTATTAGGGACGTCACACAAAATAAACTAGCTTTTTCTTCCCTTGCTCCTCCGCCATTGTTCTTAAGGATCGAAGTTGTAGGCCTCTTGAAAGACCATTAATGAATGGAGACTTGGTCTACCATGAGCGCATTGCTACGGTGTAAGCTGTTAGCCAAGATGTGAGATGTCGTACAAATGGCAAATGGCAATAACCGAGCGCGTGGACGAGGTTTTCCATTTGTTGATGATCAAGTTCGTCATTGAACATGATTGCGGAGCGACACGACCTACTCTGAATGGCTTCAAACAAAAAGGTTGGCATGTGTCTCAGAAGTGAAGGCCAGTGCTCAAGCTGGTCACTGCTGCTGTTGCGCGGGGATCGTTTGAGACCGTATGCGAGCTCCGAGAGATACTCGTTGAGCGCTTCAATGATACCAGATTCTCTGCGTTCCTCATAATAAGCTTGTAGGATGCATGGCAAAGCACAAACGAACCCAGCAACCAAGTGAAATCCCCAAACAGAGAGAGCACGAAGTTCAGTCTCATGCAGCCGTCTAGCACCCGCGAGCATGAAGGGCTTGACCTGAATGCAACCAATTCGTAGTTCACAGAGGCAAGCTTCGAATCTGATGCGCATCTAGATGAGCCAGACTGCAGGTCTAAAAGTATGTCATACCTCGGAAGCTGCGTGTTGATCGATCAGGACCAACTGGTCGCGAGTCTCATGCGATCGGCAAATGACGAGAATGAACTTCTTGTCTACTTGTCCGATAATCTTCGCGCGGAGCAGACTGACCTTGTCAATTCTGCGATTGTAAAGAGCTTGTTCTGCTGACAACGAACGAGTGTGCTGGACGACTTGCGCGGATCCTGATTTGTCATTCTTGTTCAGCGGATGTGCAGAACATGGAAGCACAGGGTTGCTGTGAAGGAGTGGGGCCGGGAAGTCATGTGTCTCTAGAGACGCATCCCAGAGTCTACGCCTCTTCGTAGTCTTCGCCTGAGGATGCATTTTGGCGGCTAGTCGACAGATTCATCCAGTCCTCAAGGTGTCCTTTTTCCAAAGACCTGCTCCGGAAGTCGCGATCAGTCCAGCCCGCGCATTTCCCCGGCCATATCTATTGGTCTGGTGAATGGTCGCGGACCCGCGGTGTCGTGGATCGGCCAACTTCGAACTCGAGCTACCAAGGCTGCGGTTGAAAGTCGAAGCTCAGCTCAATCTGGCACTGCAGGTGAGACGGTCTGGATTCTGCACGCTAAGAGCCGGCCATTTTGGAAGGCAGGACTCAGGAGACTCTGAGGACTTAGTGAGAAGAGCCGCCCCTCAGACTCAGTGTATCTTACGAGAGCATAGCGACTTTGTTCTCTCGCCGTTAATTCGGGGCTGGACAATCGAGCAATCATCTCACATTAGCTTCGATGGTATCTGGGCATGCAAGAGAAAAGCTATCTACATACGACTCGACTCGATGACACGTGGAACCGCAGCTGGTCCTGCATCAGACCACATTGTTTCGAAACATCAATGATGAATCAGCGTATGGATCCAAAGAATCAGTGGTTGGTGACAACGAAGGGAAAATGCATTCATAGTATAGCGGGACAGAACCCCTTTCATTGAGTACTCCTGGATCCATGTCGTCGAACGGATACTGAGCCGTCACCCATGATAGACCAGGGGTAGCATTCGTGCGCACCATGGAACTGCCGAAGTCAACAAACTCATCTGTGCAGCATAGGGTTCCGAATTTCGAACGAACAACGAACACAGGTCTCGGGTCGCGTTCGTTCGTGAGCCTCGAACACGGAACCTTGGCAGTTCGAGTTCGTTCGACCCCCAAGACAATGTGTTCGTGTTCGACTCGAACAAGGCGATCTTAGCAGTCACATACTGTAAGTCAGCTCGAAGAACATCTCAAGCTGAATAGAGTGTAAGAAAAGGTATTGATGCTTAGCAATGGAGAAAAAAAGGTCTATAATGGCCTCAGCCAATCAGCGCTGTGCTCTACTTTGTCTCTCGCGCTGCTTGAGCCAACTGCTCATACACATGAGTGCATTGACACTTTTTGCTTGCATGCGATTTCGCGTGTGAGGCAGAAGCAGTCGGCCTGCCGAGAAAGCACGCTCTGCAGATGCGCTTGTAGCTTGAATAGCCAGATAGCTAAAAGCCAGCTCGGCAAGCTTCGGAAAGCGCTTGTTGCCATGGTCGCGCCACCATTGCAATGGATCAGATTCGAAAGGAGCAAGTGGTTCGTCACAATACATCTTGATCAGCGATTCAGCGGATTGATCTGGCGATGGGTGCTCCACAGGGAGGTCTGTTTTCAAGAAGGCTCTCAGATAGCTTGAAGCAGCCGGAGCAGAGACCGTGGACTGCGAGTCTGGACGCCCGCCTGACGAGGCTGGTGCTGCTTGCCCCTCCTCGTCATTTTCCGGAGAAGAAATAAGCAGCTCGAGAAGTTGTGCGAGAATATCAGCCTTGTCAAATAGCGCAGGCAGTTTCTGCAGCTTGAAGCGGGGATCCAGGACAAGCGCAACACCCAAGCATGTCTTCTCTTGGAATATCATCGCGTACTTGTGCAACTTGGCCGCGATGACATCAAATGCGTCATCAAGGATGCCAGCCGGGTCTTTGGCTAATTGCTCCAGTTTCACTATGTCCGGCAAACTTGTGAAGAACATAATCGCCGTAGAGGCACTGACAGATTGAGACTGACACACCATGCGTGTCACTTCATCGAACGGTCCGATAAGTGCTGCAAAAGCTTCCAACATGTCCCATTCATCATCGTCGATTGAAGGGAGCCTTTGAGCCTTTTCAGTCAACCTCAAACGCAAGTAATGAAAAATCTGTCGTTTCTCCAGGGCTTCGACGATCATACTGAATGTGCTATTCCATCTGGTTGGCGAGTCCAGTGGAATCAATTTGTCAGACAGCGAGAAGGTAGTGCAGCCTTCAACATAGTTTTGCCGAACAGCGGGACTGTAATGAATCATGGTTACACCCTTGCGTAGACGAAGCAGCACATTATTCATCTTTGCGCGACGCGCTGGGTTGCCCACGTCCGCTGCAGCTGTCATCATTAGCTTTGTCACAACTGCTCAGTTGATGCTTACGCATAGATGGAAGCACTGACTCCGTTTCAATGGCATCATTGGCGACAGCCGGTCCAAGCTCATCCAAAGCAGACAAAGGCCCCAATCTAGCATCTCTTGATAACAACTTTCCAGCCCGGGCTCCAGATTCGGACCGATATCCTCGAGGCTGTGTTCAGCAAGAATCTCCAGTGTGCTGACGATCTCTGGTCGAGGGCAAGCATGACCAGCGACTCGTAAAGCATGCTGAACAGCCAGATTCAGAATATGAGCCAAGCACGGCAGATGCTGAGCACGGTCGAAAGAAGGACGGCTCGCACTGGTCAGAAGCAGACCGAACTCCTTGACGAGGGTCGTATTGTTGGATGCATTGTCTGTTGTGAGACAAAGCACCTTTGCGGTAATCTCGTAGTCTTCCAGAATTTCAAGTAGCGCCTTGGCCATATTGAGACCGCTGTGTGGATCAGGAAGCATACGAGCACTAAACAGAACGTCCATCATCTGCCAATCGCGACTGATCCAATGACCAGTGACACCAAAGATCGGCAACTGATTTGGAGCAGTCCAGCAATCTAAAGTGATTGATATTTTTCCAGGAGCGTCTGCCAGCAGCTTTTTGATACGCAATTGCTCCGTCTCAAACCTGTCGAGAAGTCTAGAGCGGATAGTATCGGCAGAACAAAACTTCATTGGTTCTTGTCTCGTGAGCAAGAAGAGCTTTCTTACATACGACGACTCGATGAGAGTGAACGGAAGCTTTTCGTTGACAAGCATATCGCAGAATGCATCGTACCATGCATTCACATTGAAGCCAGTGAAAGCTATCTGCTCTGACGAAGGATTTGACAAAGGCACATCAGCAATACCGCGTTGCCCTTGCTCCAAGCACAACCTCTTTTTCGGTGGCTGTGATGAGCCGGGAATCAGTTCTGGATGACGCTTTTGCAAGTGTCGTAAGCGGGTGGTGGTGCCTCTCAATTTCGTGTCGCCCTTGCACGCCTTAATCGAGTTGTGGACATTTCGGGGGCACACTTTGCATAGCCAATGTTGCGCCGATACCATACCACCCTGACGATTTCGCATTGTAAGAGTCAACCACTCGGTCTCGAAGTATTGTGTGTAAGGTATTTGCGAAGCACGCGATGATCCTGGTAGACTTGATTCGTCATCAGACTCGTCCGAGCTGGCCGGCATGGAATTCGCAGCTTCAGCTCGCTCCATACGTACTGAGTATACTGACGCTTGAGTGTAATGAAAGGCGTCGAAAGCATGCCAACAAGAAACTTGCCAGCTCAGCAAGATGCCCACTGTGGCCTTGCCCAGCGGCAGCGGGCCAGCGCAGCCACAGCGGCAGGCTGCAGCGGCAGGCTGCAGCGTGGCAACTTGACAAGGTGACAGTGAAGCACGACACCGAGCGACTGTCAGCTTGAGTCAGGCACACTTATCGCCACTCTCCTTGGTCTCTCGGTCACTCCGCTCAGTCTCCTGTGAGTCTGTGGCTCATCAATCATGCAGGTGGAGTTTCATGCCTAAATTTCAGTAGTAATTGTCCTTGTGGCCGGAGACTGCAGTCATAATATCATAGTCACTCATTGCAATTCGCAAATCCATTGCACCTGCTTCAAGGGTCAAAAGTCGAACGAACACGATCGAACCAAGGGGCCTTGTTCGTGTTCGACGCGAACAGACTTGGCTCTGTTCGTGTTCGTTCGAGGCCATTTTCGAACGAACAAACACCGAACTCGAACGAACGACCCGAATTTTTCGGAACCCTAGTGCAGCACCGCTCGGAAGCGCTGACAGGCGGATTCAGTAAAGAGCTTTCCACCAGAGAATCCTCTTCTTGGTCGACAATGACTACACTCTGTTCCAGCAGCTTGAATTCGAAACGTGCAGCGGCGGCCATTTGCTCGTAAGGGAGCTGCTCTTCTGGCGACATTCGATTCCATTCCTCGACGAAGAGTTCGACGATACGGTACTCCTGGCGTTGCATCCCAGCAAACCTGTCCTTGTTCTTGGCGCAGGTCCGAAACTGAAAGAAGGGTTGCTATAGCGCTCAATCCCGAATCATCTCGCACGGACTCAGCGCCGACAACCATCCATCCGCAGGCGTAACCTCCCTCCTCCCAAGAGCTCGATGACTTGAGTAGCTTTGCTCATGTCATGGATTTCGCCGATGCCCCAGACTTGTCTCTGCATGATGTTGAAGAGAACGTCAAGGAAACCCGTGCCGGAGACTTGGTTGTGTCCTTCGAGGACGAGGGAGTTAAGGGAGTTAAGGAGACCAAAGAAGGAGCGATGCGCACGCCTCGATACTGCTGGCCACCAATACTTGGGCTCAGCGGAAGCAGATGCTCAAGGATCTCAAATTGAAGCAAGAACTGAATGAGGATGCTCCAGCAAATTTTGAGACGCCTGGTGAATGGAAGGTGTATGACGAGACGCCAGTGCTCAATACTTTGGTGGAGGAAGAAGAGGATGAGCGAACACCAAGTGATGTGCGTGTATCTCCGTCCAGACGCTTCATTTCGAGAGGCTCCCGATTCACGCCCACAATCTATTGCTGCTGAGGTGGCTCCCCCGCTCCTCAAGGCAGATGGAGTCTCGCAAGAGTCTGAGTCCAAGAGTCTACCAGAATTGCCTCTATCGATGATCCATATGCCGACTCTGCCTGATGTACGCAACACGAAAGAGCACGAATTGCCAGCCCTTCCTGGCTCTTATAAAGATGCCTTACCCGACTTGCCAGAAATGCGTCAGGAGCCAGAGCCCGTCCACGATGGGCCCGTCTCAATGCCTAAGCTTGCGCTTTCTACAGATGATCTTCGGACCGAGCGGATCATGGAGCTTGATCCAGCACTCTCTGTCAACAAGCTCCGTGGAGGCCACTTCCCGCACCCTCCCACACTGAGACAGAAGCGAGCCCAACATTGTCTGCTTCAAGCCCGGCCGAATCTCGGCAAACTGGCAAACGAAAAGCATCACGGCCAAAGTCGTTCGTGCAAGAGACGGCTTTCCGACCACTGTCGCCAGTGCAACCCATATCTCGCTTTTCGGTGGATTCGCCTGTAGACAACGACTACCGTTTCAGTATGGGCGACTTCAATCCAGCCATCATTTCCCCCAGAAAGTGAAGCCTCTTCTATCGAGGTGCGAGAGAGCGATCGTCTTGCTCAGGAACTTCTCGACGAGCTGCAAACTGGAACCTCAGTGGCCGAGACGAATGAAGCATCTTTGCAAGAGCCCTCCATGCAGGAAGGGGCATTGCCACGCAACTCACGCAGCCTAGATGAGTCACCGCGCGAGATGACCGTGCCGCTGGCACAGACACTAGACAATGTGCCTCGCCGGCCCCCGTCCACCAACCGAGCACGCAGCAGCTCAGGTTCACGCTTTCTAGAGGCCCTGGAAGCACCTGCTAGGCTCGATGTCCAGCGAGCCATGGATAGCAAGACACTCGACTTACTCGAGCCACAAAACAGAATTGTCGAGATTCAACGGCGTATACACATTCTCAGCACCCTGCCGAGTGAGCTACAAGCCTATCTACAAATCAAGTCTTGAGAGCTAGCGACACAGCATCGCGAGCTGCCGCTACCCGCAAAGCCAGCGACTCCGCCGCAGCCTCAGCGGTTTGAAAAAAGCAAAGATGCGGCGCGGTCCGTGCTGAGTAGAGCGCGACGCGCGAATTCCGTGCTAAAAAACCTCGGGCGGCGGACGGCATCAGGACTACAGCGTAATTCACAAGAGTTGTCGTAGATGGATCTAGGGCCCTTTGACTCGCATGGCTTCTTTAGCTCACTCGCCATGATCATCGTGTCTGAGCTTGGCGACAAGACCTTTCTCGTTGCGGCACTCATGGCCATGAAACACGACCGGCTCGTCGTCTTTGGCGGAGCATTCCTGGCGCTCCTCGTCATGTCTGTGCTGAGCGGGCTCGTTGGCCGTTCTATGCCAGCCTTTTTGCCAGCCTACATCACCAAGCTCGCGGCGTGTGGCCTCTTTCTTGTTTTCGGCGTCAAGCTGTGCTATGAAGGCTACTACATGGACAAGGATGCGTCCGTCAAGGAGGAAATGGCAGAGGTAGAGCACGAGATTCAAGATGTCACGCTGGAAGATGGACAACCGCAGCCTGCACGCTACGAGGGAGTCGCCAATTTAGTAGGGCTCGTCTTTTCGCCAGTCTTTATCCAAACATTTACACTCACATTTCTGGGCGAGTGGGGCGACCGTAGTCAGATTGCTACGATTGCCATGGCTGCAGGCAGCGACTACTGGTGGGTCATTCTGGGGACGATTCTGGGGCACTCGCTGTGCACCTTGTTGGCGGTGGTGGGTGGTCGCATGCTCGCGAGCCAGATTTCAGTGCGCAGTGTGACATTGGGCGGGCGCATCTTGTTTCTCCTCTTCGGCCTGCTCTACCTATACGAAGTCTTTGTATGATACGCTTGTTTTCCTCTATAGCAGCTCTACAGCTCCTTGCCCTCGCGGCCCTTGTCCTCTCCATCATCAGCGCGCCCATCACCCGCTTCAGGTTCATCATCGCGTCAACATAAACATGGCTAATCAAAACAGTAGCTTGGGCAGCGCAAACGGCGTCAAATTTGGCGTCTTTGGATATTGCGCCAAGGCAGGATGCAGCAGTATACAGATTGAGTATGCTACAGACGATATCCTTTCTTCGCTGTCAAGTGCACTCAAAAGGCAGCGCTTCACCTCGCCCTTCAATCTGCCTAGTACCACGCGAAATAACTTGAGCAATGTCCTGCTCGCTCATCCTGTTGCAGGTGGCTTGACGCTCGTGATGCTCTTGCTGTCCATCATTGGACATTCGAGCAAGGCGTCTGGCTCATCCCGCTATCACACGGCGCTGCTTATCCTCAGTTTCTTGACCTCCCTCGTGACGCTCCTCGCATTTCTCGTCGACATTCTCATTTTTGTGCCCAACTTGGATTGGGGCACCTATGTGACGCTTGCTGCCACTATCCTGAATGCTGGTGCGACGCTTGCTCTGTGTGTCAGTCAACGGCGACTCAAGACGCGCAATGCAATGCGTTCAAGGATTGCAGAAAACGACGACGATCAGCCAGCCCAGACACAACAGGACGAGCCGGGAAAGGCGACGGCCACCTTGCCAAAGTTTGCTCAGTTTGAAGAGTCGCCACCTTACAAGCACTCGACAGAGACTGAACACGACATGCCAGGCTTGGCCGTGTCGGAGCCCACGCAGCGACTGCTGCCAGCCCAAGAATTTGTGCCTCGCTTTGCGTACAACGTCACCGAACAAGTGTCACCTAATCCGACGCAAGTGGCTCCTCGGTATGGCTACATGCAGGTCGAGAAGCAGGCGAGGCAGCACCCTATGCCGACACGAGGGCCGCGGCCAGCACAAAGATACGGACCTGGACGGGTCGTGTCGGGTCCGCGGCCCATGCCTGCCATGCCTATCGAGCCTGCCTATGTTGCCAATGAACCATGGCCAGCGCAAGAGGGAGAGCAAGACTTGCGGCATGTGCAACCGCCACAGAGCCCATCGACGCTGAGCAACTCGAGTCATTTCACATCGGTCTCGCAACGCGCAGTCAACGCAAGGTGGCAGGCAAAACGCTCGGGCATGCGCGCAGACGCACGCGGCAGCAGACCTGCCGACGCACGCTGGCAGCGTCGACCTGGACCGCCGTCCGTCTTGGCAGGCAATCCGGACTTTGAGCTGATGACAATGAAGGCGTCGAGGCTGCCACGGAGGATTTCGGCGGCGATTGCAAGGTAGCCTGCCAAGGACTTCACGGCAGCTTCAACATATGGACCGAGAATCAGGCTGAACATTTTGTACATCGATGCGCTTCGCTAATTACCGGAATTGTCTGTCAGAGGCTGCTCTGCCTGCGTTTGTACATGAACACGACGATGGACTTGAAGTTCCAGTCTGGAAATCGTTCTTGACCTTGGGACGCTTAGGACAGTACTTGTAATCGGGATAGAGGGCCTTGTGCTGTGTCTTCAAACCCTCTGCCAATGACTGGTAGAACTGTTTGTAAGCTGATGACAGTCTTCATCGATCAATTACCTGCTTAGTTTGCTCGTCCTCCTTCTTCCACATCTGCCCGAGGCTCCTGGAGACCTCATTATTAGAGATACCGGGATACAAGGCGATGAGCTCAGCTTGTTTTGCCTTGCGATACAATATGAAAGAGTTCGCTGGGCGTCGGGGAGGCCTTGGTTTGCCGGCTGGTATTGGATGCTCAAGACCCTGAGTGATGCCCGTAACAACAAGTGAGGGAAGCCGACAATCCTCTAAACTTGTCGGCATGACTAGATAAGATGAGAGGCGTCGCATGCCGTCGCAGACCTCTTCTGCGAAATCTTCTTCAGCGACAAGGACTGGAAGAAAGCCGTTCGGAATGAAGCAAGCCCAGCCCTCCGAGTGATTGATCATGCTCAACGCTTCTGCCATTGAAAAGTGCTCTATTGAGCCAAGCGGCATACTGGTCGCCATTTGCTGCTGCAAGATTGTGGTGCTGTCGGCCTCACTCGCAAAGGAAGTGGAGGTGGGCCTCTTCGAAGGGGACAAGGGACTTGTTATAGTTGGCAAGTGAGTCCAGGAGGCAATTTAATGTCGAATGATCCGTGCTTTCACTAGCCCAGATCGCCGTGAGATGACAAGGCACACTTACTCTACAATATAGCGTGAGCCTCTCATGCGACTGATGTGCACACTTTTCTGGTGTAAGATGCTGCCAGTGCTAGACAAAGAAATCTTGTAACAGCCAATCAAATTGCTTGAGTGTTGGTTTTTGCGGTTCGCATGTTGAAGAAACCCGTCAATAAGCACGATTGCAGCAAGAGCCCATGGTCAGTCAGAGATGCATGACGACTGGCTCCCTCCGACTTTCCGACTGCACGAGGCTCGCACTTTAGAGTCTAGAGACTATTGCGGATGTGCCAGTGTCAACATATCTCTGGGCAGTGGCAGTGGGCACCGTAGTCTGTAGATATGGCTGCAGCATCATTCGGAACCATCTGAATAAATTTTGAGCTTGAACAGCAACCCATATGCATCAGTCGGTTCCGACACCCCACTTCTCCTGTAGCTGCCTGGACTGGCGTTCACGCTGAAGCTTGCAAGTGCTTCGATTATCGTAGAAAAACAGCCCTCTTTAGCTAGATCTGTCGATGGCTTCCTGCTGAGTGCAAGCTGAGCTAGCGGTTTCAGCACGTTGGGACTTCCAAAGATAACACAGGCCAGATCTCTGGCAGATTGAAAATATCTTTGACGTCTCTCTAGCCTGTATACACTGTCTGGGCAAACCTCTGACAAACGAGCGAGTTGTTGCAAAGTCGCCGCATAATCACATCCTCGCGAGTGCAAAGCGAGAGCTTGATACGCTTACAAATAAGCCTCTTTACAGCTTCCATGAGCGCATTCTTCAGCGAATATGTTCCAAGTATGTCTTCGGCGCAAGGCGATATCCTTATTAGTGTTGCCAGCGCAATACAACCTCAAAATAGGGCACAAGTATGTTATTTTACATTTGACCATCAAATGCGCTGATCTAACGTCTAGGATGATTTCAAACTTGCAGGACAGAGCGAATGGAGCGAGATACAATACACAAACATGTATTCTCTTCTTTTCAAAGCGCAAGAGTGCGATAAGGAGCCAGCACTTCTCTCTCAAATAAAGGTTCCTCCATGGATTCAATTCGCAGAATGGAAGAATGTGGAATACTTCAAAGACTTGAGAAATCCAGCAATACAATTGAGACATCTGGCCAGGGCATTGCCTGCCTTTGGGGAGAGATCTTTCGAGGGCGCGTTACGGTGTTGTATCTCACATGGTGTTCCCATGAACCGGGTAGAGTGGCTACTACGATGTCTGTTCCTGAACAAACTTCGTAGGACGTCATCTCAGACGAGGTCTGACGATCTGGCTCAGATGCTTTTCCCAAACTTGGAACAAATCAAAGCTTCTCTCCGACAATCGGTAGAGTTTCTCGGGCAGCAATACTTGTTATGTGCCAACATGTGCACAAGGTCAGTTGGTCTCAACACATGTCATGACTAATGGTAGTATACGTATGCACTGGCTCATGTCCGAGAATCTGGTCAGAAATTCCGAAAGCTATGCTGTAGATGCTCAACGCGCAATCTCGTGGGAACCAAATATCGTGGAGGGACTTCCTGACAGCTTAAGCAGAGTGTGTTCTCTCGGATGCCTACAGAAAGTATTCATCGACGCGATCTGCTTCGCTGGTTTTGAATTTGACCGGCTGCTCTCTGTTGTGGTACAATTCGAATCTGTAATAGATTTGAACCTGTGGCTCCACATGGGTCAGCAAGTTGCTGCACAGAATAGGGAAACCTTTTTATTCTTCCTCGACTCACTTGTCACACTCGTTCACGATGGTTTGGTACTCCCACTGGCTCTCGTTGAAGCCTGGAGCTTCAGATTTCCGGTAATTTTCCTTTCCGGAGATGGAATACTGACTGAAGCATTCGCAGGGCTGTCTGGCGGTACTTACTGCCCTCGATGATGGATCCAGGGAGTACGCTCATCATCTTCAACGCTACACTGAGACCATCAATGCGGCGACTACTACTCTTGTGCGAGATGCTCATACAGAACGTTTGGCTGACACAACACACTCTCCAGATGGCATGATCATACGTAAGATGTGGGTCAGTACGAGCGACCTTGTAAGCTTATGTACAGAGAGAGGGCTTCCAAGGCTGATCTCTTGTGCTGCATCTCAGTTATCACAGCCAGCCAGTCTTATCAACATGTCGACTGACAGAGCCCTACGGCTGTTGTTGATTCTACTTCAATGCAAGCAGTTCAATCTGTTGATTCGGGTAAGGCTGAGCGAATCCTCATGCTGTATTCTCTCTCACAATTAGTTCAGCGAGACTTTATCAAAAGGCCTTTTGACCGCAGTGCTTGCAGCCATGATTCAGGTACGACCCCTTGGAAGAATAGACCTTATCTAATTCATTGAGGCTGAGAGCACTGTCAATGAAGACAATGAGTTGTTTGGCCTAATGAAAGCAGAACAAACACTTCCACTGTTGCGACTGATCCTGAAAACCGGTATCTCAAGTTCCTACTCCACGCGTCTGTCTATGCTCAATTCTGTGCAACAGCATCGCAAACGATTGTTAGAGCAACTTGCGAAACCATTAGAAAGTTTGCTAGGTATGGATCAATCTGATTCGCCGGCAGGTTCTAAGCCTTCTAGCTTGCTGAGTGATCATGAAAACGGCCTTGTCCAAACTCCTGGCGAATGCCATTACGACGAGGCTTTTGTTCAGAAAGCCGCTAAGATACTGACTGGCACCGCTGCCCATGATAAAATTCGAATTTTGACCGAATGCTCCGAGCTGGAAGCAACACACAATGTCGCTTCAAGGAAGCATAACTACTGGCAACCCCTCCGCGCCAAATGCGCTCAACGGAGGACGGACTTTCGCGGCAGGATATAAATCAATGACTTAACGGAACTTTTCCTACTTTGTTTGGCATTCGTATATTGTCGCACTCGCAGCTGGTAGCACGGGACAAGCAAAGGAAGCCACTCGCTTGCTCTTCTGAGTGTGATCCTCAGTCAGATGTCCACGTCAGACCCCATGTACAAATTTTGTGAGTTTATAGCTATCGAGTCTACAAGTAGCTGGCTCAAGGAAAGAATACCTGACATCAGGTGTCTCCGCCTCCATGAGCCGCAGCGAAGCAAAGAGCCCATGTTGATGTCTGGCCATCATCGAGCAAGCCGTACTTGAATTTGTTCACATTGCCCTTGCTGAAGAAGCCCCAGGAAGCTTGTGCATCGCTGATAGCCAAGTTTAGTACAAGATGCCTGCCCAATTATCCCTTAGATCAGCAGCAATAGGAGCAAGCACGTCATTCCATTCGTTTCCGACGAAAGATGCCTTCCTCACATAAGCTGACATCGGCGTAAGCGGTAGCGGTGATGACCAAATGTATGCCGTGAACATATTGCGTTTGGCCGCCGAAGAATATGATGTGCGCCATCTTGTTGGCGAAATGAATTCCCGACACGTAATTTGGGTTATACATACTCGGCTGGACGATATTGTCTGGGCCCAAGAGCATGTATGACTGAACGCTCCGGGCTTTTACAGCGCCCATCAGAGCTCCAAGCGCCTGCAGCTGAGCATTCTGTGTCGCTTTACCATAGAGCTGAATGGCGTATGCCAAGTTGTAATCCTCGGAAGAGGATTCCTCACTTGTTAGTTGGCACTCTCACTTGGGGATATATCTCACCTCGTCTTTTCCGTCCGCGAAATCCGTAGCAACACCATGTGCAATAGAATGACCAACATACCAGTCCATGCTGCGGAATTGAGGGAAAATTTGATCTTCTTCAGAAGGATTCGCACAACCCCGAATCAAATTTTCAGTTAAGGCCGAGAGCCTTGTCAAGCCAGCCCAAGTTGGATCTAGATGAGTCAGGACTGCTGCAGCGTAGATAATGTAGCCATAGTGAAAATCTAGCTGTCAGCAAGGTGCAGGCCTCAAAAAAAGCTCGTACGATGATCGTTATAATCAGTGCCGCCGAAATCAGCGCCTGATGTTGTGTACCCAGCGTCTGCCACGATGCCTTTCCAATTTGGATCGTAATCAAATGTCGTGTAATGGGCGTTGTCAGCAAAGACGTCCATGACCGCCTCCAACTGAGCTATGCAATTGTTGAAAAGATCTTCATCTTGCACGACATCTCTCGCGACCAAGCACAATCGTGCTGACTTCGCGAGGCACTTCCCGTTGAAGTATGTGGAGTACGTATTGCAGCCGAGGAAGTCCGATCTCAGGATGTCCGGCGTGACAGCTTTCTTGATGGCGAACAAATTGACATTATTCCAGATGGCTCGATCATCGTCGACAAGAAAGCCAATATCTGAGGGTAACGAAGGCTCAATCAACTTCAAAACATAAGACTGATACCCGCTCGCCACGCCATGCATTCCAGAATGCAGTTTAATGCCTGCAGACTGTATTCCTGGCGCGAGTGACGCAACGTGATGTGGCAGGGCGAAGATCAGTGGGGCCAGGGCCTGATTGCCACCATTTTCATATTTCAGAGAGTACGTGCCGATTTGGGAGCTTACCTCTGCCACGAGAGTGATGCTCGTGATCCAGTTTCCGATGAAACTATCGTATAGGCCATCACCGAGCGAGTCCTTAGGCAATTTACCAGCTTGTGTTGTGCCAGACCACTGAGATTGAGAAATGAGGCACACATTGGCAAATGAGAGACCAGGCAAGATTCCATTTGACAAGACATGAACGGCCCATTTAGAACCGTCTTGTAGGGCGAGAACCCACTTTTCAGAGAGCACATACACCATTGGTCATGTACCTAGAGCCGAAAAGACCATCTTCGAGTGCGCTTACATTCTGAAAGCAGCCAATTGGGCCGACGGGCGAGCCGGCCGGAATGGTCTCGTAGTTCGGATCCAGTCTCACTATAGAGATCGCCCCATTGCCACCACAAATCTCGTTGCTCCCGGAGCATTTGTAATTGCAATCTTGCGACTTCGATGCCCGAGGAGAGACTGTGTCTCCGCAGAAGCATTCTGAGCTGTATTCTGTCCCTGCCCATTGATAACCCTGTAGTTGGCAAAATCTGACGCAGCTAGCAACCGAATTAGAAGCGGAATTGTAGTAAGCCCCAATCAAAGTCCGATCGGCTATAGTATCACTCAAGCATTGCTCTGAGCCGGGTAGGTAGGCTGGGCTACTTGACGTGGACACCTGAGACTGTGAACGGCTTCTCGTGGGTATATCGGTCTGGCTCGGTCGGTTTGATACAACAGGTAGAGTGGCCGTAGGAGTTGCAGTGCTGCTGAGTTTGCTCGACGAGGTGAGTATGGCTGTCAAAGATTGAGATAGCACGAGTTGGGCTGAGCTTTTGATCCTGGAGCTATATCTGAGTATTAGCCATGTATTTGAACATCCCCTTTGTCTATACCCTGTCAGAACATTTGACATACTAGAAAACCCATCGATAGAGCTAGATACCGTGCTTTTGTCTGCAAACGCCGGTCGTCCACCTGTACTCCGCTCTGTGCTGGTCGTAGCAGAGGAGGACTTCAGCGACTTACTACTCTGAAAGGAGGACCGACCGAGGGCACTCAAGCCTGAAACGAAGATTCCGCCAGTTGCGATTATCGAATGGGATGAGATAGATCGTGTAGAAACCACCACAATTGTTCTCGAAGCAAAGTCTGGCCGGACAATCTCGATGCTTGTTGTTCTAGGGACTGCAAAAGTCGGGCGCGCTGCCAAAGCTGTTGCACAGTTGCAAAGGATAGAGAAAAGTAGTAACATCGACCACTGTACCAAAGACCTACGCCGAAGATTCTGAGCATTGTGGACCTTGACCTCCATCATTCTCAAGTCGCGTCGCGAGGGTACGAAAGTAGCCTTGGCAATCAATGGCCTGGCAGACCTAGCACTACTGCTTCGATGGAGGCATCATTGTTTTATCCTCGCAAAAGAGGAAGATTGCATGTGAGCCTGTTTCTCAAAGCGGTCTCAAGGACCAGCCTTTGGAAATTTCAATCGCGATCCCAGCTGATCAGAGCCCGTTCAGGGTATTCTGGCGGAAGTCCTGCCAAGTTTCTTGTCCAATCTGGGGCACATTTGCAGTGCCGACTGTAGCTGGACTGGCTCTTCAAGGATTTGTGGTTGTGTGTTTAGCTTAATTGAGGTATTGAACATCGCCCGATATGGCAAGGCTTTTTTTTGGAAAACCTTGCCTGCATACTCTGTGCACAGCCCGAGGTTGCAAGCAGCGCAGCAATACCCAACTAGTCAAGGCAGTCACCGTGAGGATTGCATACACTTTTGTCTAGTAGTCTCCAGTATCATCAAGCTGGTATGTTTACGCAGAGTCGTAGACAATGGCGGCCTAGGTAAGATATCGCGCGCTTTGTAAAGCGCCAGGGTGGGAACTTGGGCACGTGTTTAGGTTGCTCTCGAGATGGGGTTATCTGACATCCTGCTGGCCTTCTTGTCGATCGTGCGCTCGTAGTCTTCTCATCATTAGACCTCTCAAACGATGCTAGATCTTGGTTAGGGAGCGATACTGTGGAGTTGTCAGGGGAACATCTGTTGCTTCAGCAGACTAAGAACGATCTATTCGATCACACGCAAGAATATCGGACGTACAAGGAAGTCGTGGTCATCTAGTGTTGTGTATGGGAATTGACGATCATAATTTCTACAGGGCACAAGCTTGAGGCACTGAATGGTGCGAGGGCTGCCTGCCAACTTGCATAGAGACACGAGGCAAGCTCAAAATCAAAACATCTGGAGTTTTCATTCTTAAAGATCCATTCACAATGGCTGCGATGCCAAGGAAAGTCGTTGAACTAAAGCATAGGACTAAAGCAAATGAAAGTAAGCTTACAGGATGCACAATCTCGCAACACGCTAAGCAATGTGGACGTCTGCTCGAAGTAAGGCAGCATTGAGCAAGACAAGGATGTCCAACAACTCGCTTCGGCTGCGGCTGTTGCAAAGTACACCCTGGTGTCGAGGCCAACGCTACTCGTCGTAGCCAAGATTTGGCCCAGTCTGTGTGAGTGGTTCGATGATAGTGTATATCGGTTGTTTCAATATGGCAACAGAGAAACCAGAGATGCAGATACTCCTTCTCTCATGAAGCGATCGCCATTGGTGCCTGAGCGACGGCGAGCATTGGTGAACCACATGCTGATTTGTTTGATTGTCAGACCAGTCAACGAAGCCAATCGTTGTTTGTCAGCTTCATTTGGATATGGATGCTGCAGGTGCTCGAGATACCAGGCCTTCAATATCTTCTGCACAGCGCGTCGATGCGGTCTATTTTGTTGCACATTAGCCGTGCTCCCATTCCGGTGTTGAGCGCACAAGTCAACAATAGTAAGCGCTTTCGCTTTGATGGTGTCGAGCACAGCGGCGTCTAATGGCAGCCGCTGCAGCTCTTTTTTGATATACCGAAATCGATCAATTGCTGTGCTGACTTCTACAGAGCGCATTCTGAGGTCCGTCTCAACCTCATCGATCATTGTTATGATGTCCATAGCGGTTTAGACTGTAGATGCCTGAACAATCTGTCTCGTAAGATGATATGGAAGTCAGCTGTTTGGGCGAGAGTTCGAAGGCCCCAGGCGGAGAATATGTTGCTTCGATCACTCTGCTGATGCCGCCGGTCACCGGTGCGTTCAGCAGTTAAGTAGTTCCTGACGTCGAATGTCGTGTATGAGATATGGGCGCTCTCGGCTTTGCAATCGTGCCTTTGTGGGCCGGACTCGCACTTTTTGTTTGGAGTACAACTTGTGCACAGTTGCTCACAACAAAGCACTTCCACCACCCTTTCGCCCCAAGCTCCATGATGCAGTCCACGCCAGACCAGCTCGTCAATGAGCAGCAGCACTACAAAGAACTCTTCCAAAAGCTAAAAGTCAGCTACATTGAGGAAGAAACACGCGAGCGCTATTTGCGCATGCTTGCAGAAGACGACGTGTCTGCCGATACGGCTGCTCGCACACAGCTCGGTAAGCTCCTGTGCAGGCCTTGTTACTAGGACTCACGTCAGAACAACACAACGCCGAGGCCAAGGCGACGCTGCAGCAGCAAAAGGCTGCAGTGCAGGCATGCCAGGCGCAAATCACAGCACTCTCTCAGAGCGTTCCTGCACGTAAGTATTCTTTCCCTCACGCATGCTCACAGCAGAGAAACGACGCGTTGATGGTGCTCTGGAGGGTATGCGGACGCTCGAGACAGAGTCGGCCAGCTTGCGTGCATCCCTGCACGAGCTGGAACAGCTTCGCCAGCAACGTCCTCAGGTAAGTTATTTCTCTTCTTGACATTGTACTTATCCCAAGCCCGTCATGTCACTCAAGGCACTGCAGTCAAAGCAGCAAACATTGGGCGTGTCTCTGTCGCAAGCACAAGCAGACACCAACATGCGCAAGGCTCGCGTGGAAGCGTTGGTGCTTCAGAAACAGACTTTGCAAGCACAAGCTGCGCGTATGGCAGAAACACACGCGACATTGACGGAGCAAGCAGCGCGCGGCCCTGCAGCTGGTGTTCAGCACGAGATTGGTCAAATGTTGGTGTCGTTGACGCAGATTGCGAGGCAGATTGAAGCGTAGCTTGTGTTTTCTATATCCCTACTCAGAAACTGTCGTTAGCCATGATCATGCTGTACAGCTGCGTACCCGTGAATCTTGATGTTCTTCTTTGGAATCGGGAGCTCAGAGGTGAGAAACTCAGACACCTTGAGACGCTGGTCGCCCTGCAGCTGGATGACTTCGCCCATTTCTGCGTCCTTGACGATGGTGCCGTTGCAAGCAAAATCCTTCTTGAGTGCTTTGAGGATACGCTTCTGATCAAACTCGACGGGCAATCCCTGCACGGTCGTCAAGGTCTTGCGTCCATTTCGCTGCTGGATACGAATGTCTGCGGGTCAGAGGAGGAAAAGAGGCAAAGACCGTACGAATGTAGTTTTTAGGCTGAGTCTCATCGTCGCCCGTGTCTGCAAAGGGATCTGCTGTTAGCATGTACCGGACAGGATGAGCGACATGCCGACAGTGTTGAAGTTCTCGATGTTGCTCATTCACTAGTCTGCTCTGGTCTTTGCGCTGGTGGTTCTGGTCGAGGATGTCGCTGTTGGTCCACTACCAAACACAACCCGGCACGACACTCCTCATAAGCTCAACGTGAGACGCTTGCACGAGCCTGGCAGAGCTTCTTTGAGTCTAGAAACATACCATGGCATTTTCTGCCCCCGACAGTCCAGAGAGCTCGAGGATCGACCAAGACTTCGCCAGCACACTCAATACGCTCTTGATATTCCTCAGCATGTTCCTTAGAAGCAAGATCCTCGCATGGACTGGCATCGTCGTTGCCCTCAGCTTCTGGATGAACCAACGACCCAAGGCCAAGGGTACACTGCTCACTATTGGGTATGCTTCATGCTCTATGCCTATGCTCATATTTAGTATCGCCAGCTCGGCGCTAATCGTCAACTACATCCTCTAAAAAGTCCCAGAGACCACGCTTGTGCGCGAGTGCCAGGAGCAAGACGCCCGGCAGATACACAAGGCTGGCAAAGAAGAGCTTTTTGGCGCTTCCTGTGCGCTCCCGTTCGCTGCCTCTTTGCCGCCAAAAGTCATAGGCTCGATAGCTGAGGTAGAGATTGAGCAGGCTGCTGTCGAGCATAAAGTACGCATCACATACATTCGCATACACGAGCCCAAAGCAGATTGGAAAAGTGAGGAGCGAGTAGCGCAGGGAAACACGCGCATTCATACCGGGATGAAGGATACTCGTCATGACATAGCCTGCACGCGCATACTCTTCGCGAATATACCACGACAGACTGTTGAAGTGTGGAAATTGCCAGGCATACAGCAGCGCCGCTAGGTAGAGGCAGCCCATGTTCTCTTGCGAGAGGAAGGGATACGGTGAGAGGGCAAACCAGCCCATGGCTGGCGGTATCGCGCCAACAACAGCGCCGACCCAGGTATTGATAATGTGCTGTCTCTTGAGCGGTGTATAGACGCCTGCATACAAGCCAATGTTGGCAAGACCGAGCAGGGCACAGGTAGGATTGACGCCCCAAGCAAGCAGGCCGACGCCAGCGAGGCCAGTCAGGCTGCCCATGCGAAAGGCATCGTCTGGATGCAGCGAGCCCTTGACGAGGGGTCTATTCCGCGTCCGCGCCATTTGACTATCGAACGGCGGCTCGAGCCACATGTTGTAGGTATTGGCACTCGCAGAGCAGAGCGTTGTACCGACCGTCAAGCAGACCAGAGTCGGTAGATTCGACTCGAATGGGCACAGCGCATAGGAGGACATGGTAGAAAGCACGACGAGCGTGGTGAGCCTGGGCTTGGCAAGTGCAAGGTAGGCATTGTAGCCTGGTTTCTGCAGCAGCCTCGCCTCTGCCGCCTTGCCCGCGAGCTGCGCCGTTGCGAGGCCTCTTCTGAGCATGTGTCGTCGCAGCACACCCAGCACCCAAACAACAAACATGGAACGCGTCCGGGCTACAAAGCTGCAGGAGATTCTCGATACAACAGTCAGCGCGACCTTACGTGCCTGCTCCTACGATAAACTGGCAAGCTGCTTCCCGACCCTGGCGCAAAACGACGCGCCCTCCCTCGAGCATGCTCAGCAGCAGGTCTACGACTTTTTACAAACAACCATGGCGCAAGAGTTTGGCAAGATTCTAGCGGAGCGGGAGGCAGTACAGAGGCTGGATGAACTCGATCTGCTCATCAAGCAGGCAAGAGAGCGCAAAGAGCGCGGCGAAGCACGGACAGAGCACATGGATCTCCCGCCCGAGGTCATCTTGCAGGCACACCTCATCCCCGTCAAGCGCCGGGAGCTCGAGGGGATGCGGCTAGCACTGGACCAGCTGCAGGCGGAGAACGGGCAAGCGCTCGCTGCGATGGAGACGACGCGGGTGCAGCTCGAGCAAGAGGCTGCAAATTTACAAGCGCTGCTGCAGACACCACAACCATGAGCATGTTGCGCACAGGCAGGCGGCAGGCGTCGACACTCTCGGCGGCCATTGCCAAGGAGGATTTCGGCGTCCTTGACTACTACAGGCCTCCCAGGCGGGTCCTCTTCAAGCCTGGGCAGTGGTTCAAGTATATACTGCACCGCGGCATCATGACGCGGCTTGCCCTGTTTAGCTTTAAGCGCTCCATCAAGCCACAGACTCTAAGTGTAGCGAGTCTCAAACAGCATGCCGTTGAACTGCGCGATGCAACGCTGCTAGCACACAGCAAGGGTGACATCAAAACCATCCGCAACCTCTGCGGCCAGCAAGTCCAGTCGCGGCTCATTCGCGAAATCAAAGACCGGGGACACAAAGAGGTGCCCGTACAGCGCGAGCCCGTCTCTTCAACGGCCCTCCTCAACTTTTCACGGCAGCCACTCGATGCAGAGTAAGTTTCTTTTCTATCTACATCTCTAACAATAGTCGCACGAACCATATCATCCAGGCAGCGTTTCGCCTGCAGACACGCACCTCGGAGGAAGACGTCGTCCTTGCAGCAAAGTCCTGGATCCGGCCCGTCAAGTTTACCGTGCAGCAACTTACAACTTTGTCTTTGCCTCAGAGCCCTCCTCGATCGTAAACCAGGCCATTTCCGCCAGCAAGGGAAAGGCCTTGGCGTGGTGCTTGGCCTTCAGGGAAGAAGCCTGCTTCCGTGCAACGCGTGCAGCGATACCTTGCAGAATGAAAGCCAGACGCAGATGCGCAAAGGCGCTCGCAAACAAAAAGTCGTCTGCAGGGTTCCAGCCAGCAGTGGCTGCGTACTCGGCGTGAGCCTCTTGAATAGTTGGAACACCTCCAAGATCTTCCTTGCCCATGAATCCGCTGAGTGATCCGTCTCCGTTGCCAGAAGGCAGACTGTGTGGCTGCAAGAGGTTGGCCAAGTCACTGAGTGGGTGTCCAATCGTACTCAGCTCCCAATCGAGAATACCAATTACGCGAGGCTCCGTCGCATGAAACACGCAATTGTCAATCTTGTAGTCGCCGTGCACGATCGATGTCCGGTCGGGCGGCATATGGCCGGCAAACCAGGTCTGCAAGTCTTGCCAGTGCGGCATCTGGCCAACAATTTCGCCAGTGTCGAGATCCTTTGCTGCAGACTGCGCCTGCGTCACCTTTTCAATGGTAGCGAGTTGACGCTTGTAGAAGCCTGTTGGACGGCCATACTTTTCAAGGCCCACCTGCTTGGGGTCAATCTTGTGCAGCTTGGCCAGAGTCTGCAAGACGGAGTTCCATGCAGCACGCTTCTCCTCGCGCGGAAGCATGGGCATACCGGGGTCGGTAAAGATGCGACCCTGGAAGAACTCCATGATGTAAAAGGGCGTACCCACTACAGATGTGTCCTCGCACAAGCAATAGGTCTTTGGGACGGGCACGTTTGTGCCTTGCAGGGCAGAAATGACTTGGTATTCGCGCTCTACCGCGTGTGCCGTCTTGGAGAGCAGCTCTCCGCGAGGCTTCTTGCGCAAGACGTACATGTCGCCATTCTTGTCGTTGATGAGCAGGGTCGGGTTGGACTGTCCGTGCATGAATTGCTGCAATGTGATGGGCAATGCGATGCCGGGTGCGGCATTCTTGAGGTAGGCCTCGAGCCGAGGAACATCAATGTCTTCACGCAGGGCGCCGATGTTGGCCGTTGTCTTAAACATGTCAGTAGTAGGTACAAGAGTATAGACACTGTTAGACACCGTTAGAGAGGTCTTGGTCGATGCTGCCTCGGATGCGGGGACAGGCCGAGGAAGTGTTCAGATGCCACACATCTACAGCCTACAGATCCAGCTCCTGGTGATAGGTCGTCTTGCGCATCGCCCCCAGACGCAGACGCGCAGTGGCAAGCTCCTGCTCCAGCTTCAGACACAGCACCTGCTGCTCCATCTCCTTGACCTTGAATTCATGCGCACCCAACGCCTCAAAGTCCTCCTGGTCCGTCCTCTTTGCTGTTTGCATACCTTGCACCAGTCGCACAATAGCCCTGCATGCGACATTCACACGCTTCGATGCATCCTCCAGTCTACCTTGCGTCTTGGACATGAACGCCTGCTTCACTCGCGATGCAGCCACCAGTTGCGCTGTTGCTGCAGCCACTTGATTACTCGCGACTACCATGTGTTCAGGCGACTTGGTGCCGCTAATCACTCCATCCGCAGACTCAATCAAAGTATTGGTTGCATTGGCAACGGCCTTGGCTGCAGAAATCAAGCCTTCTGTCCAGCGATTGTTCTTTTTGTAGAAGGCTGTGCGTGAACTATTGCCGCGACCTTGATTGACGATTTCCTTTTGCGATTCTGTTGCAGCCTTGAGCAGCTCGGCAATGGCATTGGTGATGGCGATAGCAGCTTCCAATAAGCTCTCGTGGATAGACAACTCAAAGTCTTGTTTTGAAAAGATGGCCTGCAACTTGGCAGCCGCCGCATCAATAGCACGCGCTGCACCGCCAAGCTCTCGGTCCACCAGATCGCCAATATCCTCATTCGCCTTGGCCACAATGTCAAAGGCATTGCGTGGAACAAGTGTCTCGACAATTTTCGATACTTTGATGATTTGCTGTTGCTGGTCAACGTTGTAGTTGATAACGGCGTCCGTCTTTTGATCAGCATCCTCAGGAAGCTTCGAGGATACAACGCCTAGGAAGAAGCTGCTGGCCAGAGTTCCCAATGTCTTTGCTTCCTTGACGAGCTGATCCGCCATTTCTTCGCTGCCAGTCAACGGCAGTGCACCTTTGAGATTGTACAAGCTTGAGAAGACGCTGGACGCATAGGCATCGGTTGCTGTAATCATCTCTGCCTGATCAGCATTAGGCCCATCAGCCAGAAAGTTGTTGATGGCCGTGGCAAACTCGTTGGCAGCGGCGGCACCATTCTCAAGCACAGACAACAGGTACTCTGGTGTGGTGTTGGCATTACCTGCTTGCATCGGGTCGTCCAGCTCGAAGACCGTATTGTTGACACGCGCTGCAGCAGAGGTCAGCACAGCATCAATAATCTCATTGAGCTTGTCAATTTGCGACAAGATCAATTGGTCAATCTGCTCATCCATTGCATCGTTATCGCCATTCATTTGCATCGCATTCATCTTGAGCAGCGTATCATCCATGCCCATCTTGTAAATCTCTAGCTCCTCGTCCTTGTCGCGGATAATGTTCTCAATCTCGCGCATCTTGTCGGCAAGCTTTTGCGTGGCATCATCCAACTGACGTTGCTTTGTACGCAAGAGTTCTTCCAGATTTGCAATCTCGCGATTGTTGCGGTTGACAATCGAAGAGAGCTCAGAGCCAGAGGTGCGCTCCATATTGTTAATTTTGTCCAATGCTTCTCGCAATTCGCGTTCCTTGGCCTCCACTTGATCCTGACCAGAATGCTTGAGTCGATCAAGCTCGAGTCGAGCACGGTCTCGTTCCCGAATCATGTCTGCCAAGTCAAGATTCTTGGCCTTGAGATCACGCTCGGCCTTTTCCTTACGATCGATGGCTTCTTGTGCAGACGACGCTTTGAGCTGTGCATTTTTATACTTGGCCAGCAGATCCATGTGCTCTTGTCGCAATTGCGTATAGAGCTTGGCGAGCGCCTCGTATTTTTGTTTCCATGCGGCAAGCTGCTCTTGAAGGGAGCGAATCAATTCATCCTTTGCCTGTGATTGCATGCCAGTATTCTGATTGATTTGCTGCAACTCCGTCTCGAGCATCTTGACACGCCGATCATATTGCTCGAGCATAAGCTGATCATTATTGTACTGACCTTGCATAGCCAGCAGCTGCTGTTCGAGCTCAGCGAGTCTACCGTGAGTCTGCATTTGATATTGCTGCTGCTGCAGGTTCTCTTGTGCTTGACGCTGCTGCTCCTGCTGTAATTGTTGCTGCCGCTCAAATTCAGCTTGTTGTTGCATAGCCAGCTCTTGTTGACGTCGCATTTCCGCATCTTGATCTGCTTGTAGACGACGCTGTTGAGCTTCATACTCAGCCTGTCGGCGCTGCGCTTCGTCCTCCTCGTGTGTATCTACTGGCTCGGGATCTTTCGGTCTGCTGGGCAAAGCGGGAATTTCCTCATTGTCGCTGAGATTGGGTGCATCCTGTGGTAGCTTAGGAATCGCAATCAAGTTGGTCAGGTAGCGTAGGTTGGAGCATTCGTAGTAAAACTTGAGCAGCCGATAATGCTGCGCGCCATACCTCGTCCTGAGTGGCTCCAATGCATCTTCCGATGTTGCATGATGCATTGCCCGGACCATACTCGTAATGAACTTGTAGATGCCATACGACTCGTGCACAAGCGGCACAAGCGCAGAGATGCGACATTCATTAATGCTGCCGCCTTTAAAGTGGGCAAAGATGAGCTTTTGAAAGGAGTCAATTTGGTCTTGCAAATTCATCAGCTCCATGATTGTTTCATAGCCCTCGTTCGGATCGTGCAGGCTTTTGAGTGTAACGTACTCTTCATACTCAAATGTGCCATTAAACTCCGAATGGTAGCGGTGAAACAAGAGCTTCGCCGTCAGGTACTCGACGTAGGCCTTGATAAGCGGACCGTATCCTTTTACTGTGCTGCTGAACGAGCGAGCACACGTCTCTAGCCAGCCAGTCTGCTTCTGTGCCTCCACCAGCGTGACGGGTGCTCCCTCTTGAATCACTTTGTGCACGACAATGAGCGCCTTGAATGTCTGTACCTCGTCGGACAAGATTGGCTGCAGCTTCATTCCCTGCCAGAATGTCTGGCTCGATTGATGATCCCTGCAGTCAGCCTCAATTCACTATAGCGGACCCATACCAGGTGTAGACGATGCATGCACGGACATGCTTGCGTTTTGGGGCCGTCTCTTCGGGCGAGGTGGCCTTTTTGATGTTCGTACTCAGCTCCGACTCTTGCTTGCCGACATCGACGTTGCGACTGGGCCCGTCGCGGAACTGGTTGTTGGTGGCATACATGGTGGGTGTCGCAAGGGGAGGATGACGCTCTTGTGCGTTTTGAAACATTGACAGCAGGACAACGCGCACCAAAGGCGACGCACACCGACAGCTAGTCTGGCAGGACAGAGGGCACGCGCTGACGCATGTCGAAGAGGCAAAAGAAGCAAGAGATGACGCTGCGCCATGTTACGCCCATCGAACTGGCTCCGCGTGAAACTGGCTTCCAGGAGATTGAGAAGCCAAACGCGCAACGTGGCCTGTCGCTCAAGGACAAGCAGGCCCTTGCGCTCCTCATTGTGCTGTATGCGCTACAGGGGGTGCCTTTAGGACTGACAATGGGCTCCTTGCCGTATCTACTGCAACCACATCTGGACTATGCCTCTCTGGGCACCTTTTCGCTCGCTGGCTACCCCTATAGTCTCAAGCTGCTGTGGAGCCCCATTGTCGATGCTCTGTACGTGACAAGCATCGGCAGACGCAAGAGTTGGATTCTGCCTGTGCAAGCAGCAGTGGGCGTCTGTCTCTTGTATATCGGGAGGTTTGCAGATGAATGGGTCGACAATGCTGGTGCCTCTCTCAAGACACTTACATGCTTCTTCTTCTTCCTTGTCTTGCTGTGTGCAACGCAAGACATTGCTGTGGATGGCTGGGCACTGACGCTGCTCTCTGAAGAAAATCTAAGCTATGCATCGACGGCACAGACTATTGGCCTCAATACCGGCTACTTCTTGTCCTTCACCGTCTTTCTGGCCTTTCAGTCGCCCGAGTTTGCAAACACTTACTGGCGAAATGCTGCAAATCAGTCGTCACTGGGTCTCATCACGCTATCTGGCTACATTACTGCTTGCGGTTGGATCTTTCTTGTCGTCACTGCCTTTCTGCTGCTCATCAAGCGCGAAGCCAAAGAGACAAACGTTACTGAAAGCGTCAGGGAGGTCTATGAATCCATTTGGACCGTCACCAAGCTTCCTCAGGTGCGCACCTTTATGCTGATTCATCTCATCGCCAAGATTGGCTTCGTCACAAACGATAGTGTCACAAATCTCAAGCTCCTTGAAAAAGGCCTCAAAAAGGAAGACTTGTCGCTTGCAGTGTTGATTGATTTCCCGCTCGAAATTCTGTTTGGTTTCCTGGCTGCCAAGTGGTCGACTGGGCCACGTCCACTACGGCCCTGGCTGCTCGCCTTTCAGGGCAGGCTCGTGGCTGCAGTCCTTGGCATGCTACTCGTTTACTACATGCCAAAAGAAGTCGGCTGGTTCTACTTTACGCTCATTGTACTCGAGCACATCATCAGTTCATTTATGAGCACCGTACAGTTTGTCAGCGCTAGTGCCTTCCACACACAGATTGCCGACCCTTTGATTGGAGGCACCTACATGACGCTCCTCAACACAATCTCCAACCTTGGGGGCACCTGGCCAAAGTACTTTGTACTTGAAGGTGTAGAGTACTTTACACGCAAACGATGCACCTCCAAAGAGGCAGCTTTTGCAATTCTTGGCAAAATAGATCAAGAAAGGTGCGAAGCAGCCGGAGGCAAGGTCAGCTTCACTGTCGATGGCTACTATGTCATCAACATTCTGTGCCTCATTGTTGGTGCGATATCATTCTGGGCCTTCATCAAGCCCAAGACGCTGCATCTACAGAGTCTGGGACCGCGGAGTTGGCGCATCTCCAAGAGCTAGAGATAACTCCTGCCACGCTTGGTTATTCTCAGCGCACGCCCGACAGCGCATCTCAGTACTTCTATTCTAGATGACCCAACAAGGTCATGCATTAGCACGGGCCAGGCGATAACGCCTCCCTCCTTGAAAGCATCGTAGCGCGTCTGCAAATCCTTCTCTAATGCAATTCCCCTTTTAAGATGTTGCAACATCCAGCGACGAGCGGCGCGTAAAGCAGACGTGTAGATGCCTAGATTGGGCACAGAAAGCTGTAAGCCACCGTCTTTACGAATAAGAAAGCCCTGGGCGGCATAGCTGCGAACCTCGTCTTCCGTCAAGCGGTCCAGTGTATGCAGGGCTTCTGGCAAATTCATGTCTTCTTTGCGCATGAGAGCTACCTCATCCCCTTGAAGAGGCCATTGCACTACTTTGCCTTGAGCGACGAGTGTCTGCATTTCGCGCTCAAGCCCAGGAACGTTTGGAAAAAGTGATGCAACCTGGTGCATCAAGACGATCGGAGGTCTGTCACGTCGACGACAGAGCAGAGCAGTCAATTGCGCGCGCGGCAGCTTGGCAGGTTTATTTGGTAGCTGTTTCTTGAGATAGTCAATAGCGCTGAGACAGTCGAGGCCTTCATATGGAGATGACACAGCTGGCAGTCCAGTCTCGAGAATTTGAGCTTCAGTCACTTTGGCAGGCGCTGTTGCAGCCTTCTTTTTTGGAGATGTATCAGAGAGCGGCGTCTTGGCAGTGCGACTGCTGCGTATGACGCGCGAGGTCGGCACATTGCGTCCTTGCACATACATGCAGAGTTGTTGAAGAGTAGCACAAACTTGAACTGCTATGTCGAACCTAAACCTGACTATGAAGCAACACCTCCAAGTCTACTGCGGGCTCACTACGAATCCGCTTATAATAGACAGGGCAGTCTTTCGAGACGCAAGCTACCTCTGCATATACTGGCTGCCGACAACATGACGCACAGATGGTCAAAAAATCGCGGTGCACGCGCTCACTCTCCCTCGCTGCCATCGTCAAGTCGAATTGCGTCGAATCAGGCTTGGCAAGGCATGTAGCACAAATACCAGGCCTGTTTTGATCTTGCCGGCAGACTGGACAATGCGATGAACTCAGGAATTGAGCCAACATTCCCGTCTGCTTGCCTCGTTCAATCTTACTGCGCGGCATCTCATCGTACCACGATCGCACTTGCACGCCCATGATGCTAAACAAGCGTTCCAAGGGAGGGACGATGTTCTTGGTGATGTAGTAATCCACATCCAACCGCAAGTCTGGATTGTTGAGCAGCTCTTCCGGTGCGACACAACGATCAGTCAAGCGAGAACGAGCCGGACCAGAAATGACGAGATAAGGGACTCGCTCGCCATACTGTGGCTCAGAACGCGGATCTCGCGCAATACTGCGCGCGGAAATGACGGCGCCAGGGGGTGGAACGCCCTTGGTAGAGTAATGACCGAGCTTGACTTCCTTTGCAAAACAAAAGTCATGGAGAGAGCACTTGCCTGTCATGATTTTCCAGCACTCTTCCTGAAAGTAGCGCTTCACTTGGGAAATGTCACCAGTCGTAAACAAGATGCGAAGGGCCTTTTCCTCAATCTTTTGCTCTGCCGGTGTGCCATCTCGTCGTACCGTCTCGATGCCCTTTGCTTCAAAGACCGGCTCATCCGTTGGCGACTCGTACTTGAAGCCGACATAGCGCTTCTTGGCCAGCAGAATACAAGGCAGATACACCTTTTCAAACTTGAGGCTGACAGGGCTGGGACTCAGCCGGGTGATATCCTTGGCCATTGCCTGGCCCAGCGCATAAGCCTCCTCCTTTGTTCTGCCTGGTAGCTTGATGAAGAGCGAGTCAGTATCGCCATAGACCACCTCGGCATTCCAGTCAGGGTGAGCATAAATGTGCTCGATCGCCATCTCGAGGGATTCACGACCAGTCTGAACGATACTGTCGGCAATGTCGCTACAGGGCATTCGACCAGAGAACGAAGCAGAGGTGTAGCCATAAGTGACATTAGCAATGAGCTTGAGAGCCAGTTGTCGATTGTGCATCAACTTGAGCAGTCGCTTATCCTTCGTGAGTTTCATCCCTTGCTTGACCATGGCGCGCGTCTCCAACAAGTCTGTCAACATTTTAGCAAGCAGTGACTTGCGTGTGCTGGCCTTTGCATAGACGACGCCGTTTGGTGCAATCTCCACATCATCTCCAAGTGCCTGCCGCATAACTCCTTCAGCGTTATAATAAGTAACGCCGAGCTTCGGCTCTACGCCGCCATACCCCAACTTGCCAAGGCAGGTCGAGTAACAGTAATTGTAGGCAATCACAATAGATGGGTAGAGCGAGGTAAAGTCCAGGACCACAACCGGATCATGGTAGAAATGTGATTGCGGTTCCATGACAAGAGGCAGACACTCTAGTGCATTTTGCTGTGCGACTTGTTTGCGACTCGGCGAAAGGAGCATATAGCACTCTGGCTTAGCAATGCGAAACATGAGTGATTCCACCTTGAATTGCGAACCTCGAGAGAAGACTGAGTAAAAGTCAATGCCAAGCAGTCGTGCTTGTTCACTGACACGAGAGAGCAAACCTTGCACTTGACAAATCTCGAGATTGAGGCGCGTGCGTTGAGTGTAGTAGCGATACACGCGCTGCTGACATGCGACACTATCGCTGGAAAGCCAGATTTGCAATTTGGGTACCTCGTACTTTGGCAGTCGACGCTTGAGTAAATGAAAGCACACATTCTCCAGGGTGTACTGCAACAAGTTCATTTCGCCACGCATGACACGCCACAAATTGAGTACATGCCGTCCAGCAATCTTGACGGACGTTGCCGTTGTCTCGCCCCATCGATCATGGAAAACTTGCCGAGTCTTTTCAGAGGGCACGAACCGACCAAGCTCTTCACACAAGTCAAAGGAGAAGGCGAGATGTGCTCGTTCATGCAAATAGCCAACAGAACTGTTTTGCATCTCAAAGCTCATGACAATGTCTGGGTCGAGTTCTCTAACAAGCTCAACCAAAGCATTGAGCAAGTCGAGCTCCGACTCTAGCACTTGGATACCACGCGCCGCTGCATGCATTGGTAGCTCTTGCGTACTCAATAGACAGCCTTGCCTGATTGGACCACCGAGCCCTAGATCTTCAAAAGCCCAATAAATGGCGAGGACTGGGTCATTTGTTGGATTCGGGAGTAGACCTCCACGAGACTGAGCGTGCATTTCGATACTCAATACGCTGAGAGGGACGTCTGCCTGACTGACAGACGTCGCAGGCGTGCCAGTGAGATGCTGTGTCGGTGCCATCACTTGACTTGCCTGCTGCAAGCGCCTTTTGACTGGGCGCCAGGTGTCTTTGAGCTGAGCAGTCGTCGGAGCACTTTTGCTATATGACCAAGACTTACACCGTGCCTGACCGGTTCTTGGTAGAAAGGATGAAATGTGAGCTGGATGATCTGATCGAGGTGTGACGCCATGGAAGTCTTTGGTGATGGCTGGAAAATCTGCTGGGTCGCCATAATGCGGTGCTGGAAACGCACTGCTCAAGTGTTGCAGGCTGTTTTGTGCAAGATCCGCTGGTGAAGGCGGTGGATGATAGTTGAAGCGACCGCCTCCACGAAGGCGTTGTACCAGGAAATGTCGCGCCACGCTTGATGGTTGTATCGTTCGGGCCAAGTCAGTCATTGTTGCAGATTGGAACTGGGCGCGACCCGGAGTTGGTGGCGGTCCACTACGCTGACTTGACATGAAGAGCTGTCGTTCTTCATCAATTTTGCGAATGGAAGCAATGCGATCTTGCGATAAGCCGGTATGTGGCAATGTGCCCTTATTGAGACTCACCAAGAGTGCTTGTCGTTGAGCGAAGACCTCAATCGCCTCGAATGAAGTAGGTATTGTATCAGAATCGGGCAGATCAGGATGTTGACTCTGGTCTGCTTGCAAGACTTGTTCATACCGTTTCTTGAGATCGTCTTCATTGGTCCAGAAAGTCGATCGAGCCCGCGACTCTGTACTAATGTAGCCACGCATATCAAAGGACATTCCCATCGACTCTCGACGCGCAGCTTCTTCATGCCAGAGCTCCTGCAATGAGGGCAAGGTTGTCCCACCGGTCCAGTGCTCGGCTTGCAGATTCTTGTGGAGGATGCGCTGCTTGAGTACAAGACGATTGAGGATTTGACTTGTTGCAATGTCCACCTCGAGCGTCGTATGTGACTGACGCGGGAAATGCTCTGGATCCAGCTGATGCTGTTTTGGGATATTGCCAGTATGCAGCGTTTCAGAGCCGTGCAGCGTATGCTGCGATTGTCCCGTATTGCCAAGAGATGAGAAGGTATTGGACAACGGCTCGGGCAATGGATGTCGAAAGGCTACGTGAGCACAGCGTACGGGTGCACACCCATAGAGGTTGTAGTCAATCATGAATTGAATGAGGTAGGGCAGCTGAGATTCGTACGGCTGGCAGGGACCGCCAAAGATGGATCCCTGTCTCAGCAAGTCAGCGAGACGTGTCATGTGCTTGGGACTGAGCAGAGAGATCTTGAAGTAGTAGCGCCACCCTGCGTGCATGCCATAGAAGGGTGTTGCTTTGCAAACAGTAATATCTGCGACAAAGGTGCTCGTATCATCATGCGGGTTGCGTCTGTAGGTGGTGGCAAGGGTGACATTGATGCTTTCATGCAGCTTGAGGCAATTGAGGTTGATGCTGTGGGAGTCTAGCTTTCCCTTGTACTCGATAAACATGTAGGGGTATGCGCCGTGTATGAGGGCGCAGACATGCTGTCCTGCATCTGTACGGCCAAAGATGCGGATGACGGGGACACTTTGGAAGTGTGCATCGTTGCTGTCAAAGGCATTGCGCTGCTGGTCTAGGGGAGTGGGTGGGTAGAGTTCGTAGTCTATGTAGTTGAGGGAGAACTGGAGAGAGAATGCGTGTGGTGTGTCAAGTGAAGTCATGCATCATACGTTGTGCAGTAGCAATGTCAGTAGCAATGCAGCGGTGGTAGTAGTAGCAGTTAATAGTAGATAGAGTAGCAGAGTAGTAGCAGTAGTAGCAGTAGTAGCAGTCAATAGTAGCAGAGTAGTAGAGTAGAGAGAGTGGCGACGAGATGGACAGATCCAGGGTTAGGCAGCAACCACCCCTCAATGCACAGTCACAGGCAAATAAACCGCACCAAGAAATAATTCTGAATTCAGGCGAGGAAGCAGCAGAGAAGCAGCGAGTGAAGTGAGCGAGTGAGCAGCAGCAGAGCAGCAGAAGCACAGAAGCGACAGCAGCAACACACAACAACCAGCAACCATGCCGATCGCACCAAGGGCATGCTCCAAGACCGCAAAGACGCCTGCAAGGCCCTTCACCGCATCCCGTCTCGACTACGAACTCAAGCTCGTCGGTGAATATGGTCTCCGAAACAAGCGTGAAATTTGGCGGTAGGTTCCCATGAATTGGGAGAGGGAGGAGAGGCTGCCTGGGCCTTGGTCTGTGTCTGCATGTCGTTGGCTTTCCTTGCCTTACATGCATCACACTACCACTGTTCGGCATCTTCTCCTCAACCCCCAAAAACTTGAGTTGCACTGGGCATGAAGACTGACTTAGATTCAGGGTTCTGCTTACTCTCTCAAAGATCCGACGTGCTGCGCGAGAGCTGCTCACGCTCGACGACAAAGACCCCAAGCGTCTTTTCGAGGGTAACGCCCTTATTCGCCGACTCGTTCGCGTCGGTGTTCTCGATGAGACACGCATGAAGCTCGATTACGTGCTTGCCCTCCGTGTCGAGGACTTTTTGGAGCGTCGTCTCCAGACGCAAGTCTTCAAGCTCGGACTTGCCAAGTCTATCCACCACGCCCGTGTTCTCATCCGTCAGCGTCACATCCGTGTCGGCAAGCAGATTGTCAACGTGCCTTCCTTCATTGTGCGTCTCGACTCGCAGAAGCACATTGACTTTGCCCTCACCTCGCCCTTTGGCGGTGGTCGTGCTGGCCGTGTCAAGAGAAAGCGAGCTGCCGCTGCTGCCTCTGGCGGCGACGAGGCGTAAGTATCTTCAATTGCTTTTGCTCTATACTAACAGATCCAGTGCTGAGGACGACGAGTAAATGCATTAGGCTTATCCTCACCTTACTTACCGGAGCGCTTGCTCTTGCCCATTTTCATAAAGAATCAAGCCTTTCCCATTGACCTTCTTTTGCTCTTCTTTATCGTGACCTCATGCCAATCTGCAACGACAAAAAATAGTTGAGTCGCAAGTTTGCAGTCGACGACTAAGAGCTACAGCCGCCAAGAACAAGCTACGAGGGGATGGCCTCACTCGGCAGGCCCGAGGCAGAGAACATACGGGACAAGCATATACATGCGACGGTCGTTCCAGCCACAACGACCCCCATCACAGCACTCCCCGTGCGTAATATCCCACCGGGTGTCCATTTCGTCGCAGGGGCTGTTGCTGGTTTTGCTGGTGCGCTAGTGACCTCACCACTGGATGTCATCAAGACACGCCTTCAATCAGATTACTATGCCAATCGCATACGTCCTACCAATGTGGTTGTTCCACGCACTGTCGTTGGTAAAGGACTACACCACTTTGCCGATACATTTCGCATGATTGGAGAAATCAGCCGGACAGAAGGCACAAAGGCGCTCTTCCGTGGACTCGGTCCAAACTTGCTCGGTATTGTTCCTGCACGGAGCATCAACTTCTTTAGCTACGGTACCGGCAAGCGTCTCTTGTCGGATGCCTTTTACGACGGCAAGGAGAATAGTATGGTGCATCTATCAGCTGCTGCGATAGCTGGTATCATCACATCAACGGCAACTAATCCAATATGGCTCGTCAAGACACGACTGCAGCTCGACAAGGCGCACGATGTAACACAACGGCAGTACAGCAACAGTTTCGACTGTTTGAAGAAAGTACTCAAGCAAGAGGGTCTTCGAGGCTTGTATAAAGGTCTCACAGCATCATACCTGGGTGTTTCAGAATCCATCATTCAATGGACCACCTATGAATACTTCAAAGGAATGATTGCACGACGCACAATTCGAAGGAAGCAGCAAGGTCTACCAGATAATACCACCCTTGAGAATGCCATTGAATGGGCAGGCAAGCTCGGTGCGGCAGCAGGAGCAAAACTCGTTGCTGCTGGATTTGCTTACCCGCACGAAGTCATCCGTACACGTCTTCGACAATTACCACCTGATGGCCGGCCGAAATATACCGGTCTTGTGCAGTGCTTCAAACTGGTCCTCAAGGAAGAAGGCGCGAGTGCGTTATATGGCGGCATGACGGCCCATCTCCTCAGAGTCGTACCCAGCGCCGCCATCTTGTTTGGCACCTATGAACTCGTTGTTGAGTTGCTCGCTTAATGTCTCAGCGAGCATGTGTACGATAGACTGCATCTAAACCGTCTCCAACGTATTTGTGATGGATTTGAACATGCCCCATGCTTGCTTGTAGTCGCGGATGAGTGCATGATCCAGGCAATGCTTGAGCGCCTGCACTGCAGGAATCAGCGCTCGTTCAGGCTCGCTACTCGCCAGCCATACTTTGCATTCAAGCTGGAGAACCAGTGACTTGATGCGTGGTGTCTGCTTGACAGTTTTCAGCGTCTTCAACGACGGCCATGCGCTTTGTAGTTCCTGACGCTTCAATGCACGATGGATTCGCGGTGCCACAGCTGTTGGGTCGTGCTTGATGGCCATGTCCTCCAGGCACACCTCTTCCTGTGAGAGTGGCAGCTCCATAGCGTCCTTGTCCTCTATACTGAACAGTGCCTCCTGAACAGTCAACAGCCTGTGGTACGTATGTTGCTTTGAGGCAGAGTGTTCTGGTTGTAGCCATTGGACCGCTTCCTCTTGCCTTCCGAGGATTCGCAGTCTTCGTGCCATGGCACACAGTAGCTGCGCATGCACAGCAGAATCATCCGGAGCATGCATAGAGCACGCCAACGACAGGAATAAATCACAGAGAGGCAAACAATCCATCGACTGCCATAACGTCGACATGGCCAAAAATTGGTCCATGCCAAGACTATCGTCCGAGTCGAGGATGGCTCGTTGGCTTTTCAAGAGATTGATATAGCTATCACCGCCACTACTCGCTTGACTTCGCGCGAGATATGCAGCAGCTTCAATCTTTGGGAGGTGATTTTTGTGGGCTCGGCGAATGACATGGTTATCTGCCTTGAGGGCCTGCAAGCCTGGTTCATCCTTGAGTGCACCAGTATCGGATAGGCTCGATAGCCATGAAAGCGCAAAATTGAGGCAGATGTCGTCCTTTGCATCACGAGCGGCATCAATCGTTTCGTGAATAGCCCACAATGCTTCCTTGATGCAACCAAAATCAGCTTGTAGTAAAGCAAGATTTAGCAGTGCATATTGGTAGGAAGAACGACCTGCGTCTCCGAGAGCATAGTCAAAGTAGCGAGATAGACTTTCGATGGATGTGCTATAGTCGCCTCGTTTCCAAGCGGCAAGGAATTGCGTGTAGCTTTGCTCCACGTCCGAGGCTGCCTCCTCACCGTGTCGTTCGAGTGCCCTGTCGATGCCAGGATGCGGCATTCCATATAGTTTCGCTACGCGCTGGGCGTGGAAGCCATGCAGGCTCTTGAGATCTTGTGTGCCACTTTGTACATCGCTACGTGTCTCGAGATTTTGCAGCCAGTTTCGGAAGCGGTCTGTCGTGCTTGCAAGCTGGTGAAAGGCGAGCTCCTTGAAATGAAGATGAAGCTTGCGCATAAATGTACCGAGATAAGATGCTGGTGTCAGAGGAATGAGTGGCGTGTAGTCATTTTGTATGACAAAAAAATAGGTCATCATGTAGTGCAGGCCATCTTCATCGTCGCATGTTTTCAGCTGAGGTGAGTTGTGTCAATGCAGCAGAGGACGAACCTCGTTTTGGAAGGCAGTGTAGAGAGTCTTGATGTCTTCTCTTGAGCAATGTTCGGTGGCGCTACGAAGCCTGTCCATGAAATTGTGGAAGCTCAGGCTGCCTGTTTTTGTCTAGAGGTCAGATGGCGCTGCCGAACAGCACACGTACCTCGAGTATGGTGAAACAAAAGTCTAGCACGGCAAACCTGAGAGCTCGGGGCAGAGCGTCTGCTTCTACACGACTGCGTATGAGACATGCCAGAGCTATCTCGTGACATGGAACAGTCTCGAGCGGCACGGCCATATGAGAAGCGAGCTGTGCGTCAATGTCTTGCAGGAGCTGTTGTATATCTAGGAGTGTGGGGCTAAGCAGCCAATCTTGGCCTTGAGGGAGGACAGTGCTATGCTAGACAAATGGATGCAGTGCAGTCATAGCGCGTCGCGTCTCTGGGTGTCTCGGATGATCAGATGACACAAGCACGTGACTGAAACCTCCATCTGAAAGAAGCTTCTGCGGGAGTGGGTCAGCAGGTGAGTAAGCAGTCTCTCCTGGCATTAATCCCTGTCTGCAATCAGTGAGATACTAGGGAGTCGAGACTCAAGAGGATTTGAGCAACAACAGCACAAGTCCGCCTGTCGCTGCTTGAGTCTTGTGACTGCAACTTGATCTGCTTTCTGGTAGACGATGACGCAGTGCGCCACCATACGCGGGCTTGGTGCTGTGATTGGGCAGGTAGACGAGAGGGTGACGGCAGGGCGCAGGGGCTCGGGATAGATGCGGCGGTCTACAGCGCACAGAACACCCAGGCGCACAGGCATCCAGGCTTCTTCCAGGCTCGAGCAAGTGCAGCAAGGAAAGCGCATCATCGTCAGTGCGGGAGGGAGGGAATATTTGATCTCGAGAGTGTAGCGGCCATCTTCCCTCTGCAACAAACCCCATCCACTACCCTCATCTGATCAGCAGCACAGCTACTCTATACCCTACAGCCCTGCAGCATTCAGCATGGACAGCAGCGCACAACCACTCACTCACATGGGCCTCGAGCACTTCTACCCGGCCAGTCTTGCCACGAGTCCCATCGCACCACCGCAACAGAAGCGACGCAGCAGCAGTTGCCAGCCAAAACCAAGTACAAAGGAACACTTGAAGGGCGTACCATCGCCCAAGCCTGTCATGGATGCAGAGGGCAATATCGTCTACCGTCGCGAACGCAGGGCCTTCACTGCAGATGAAGATATCCGCCTCATCAAGGGCTTTGAGCGAGTATGCGCAACCTTATCCTTATTCCCTGACTAACAAACAGCATGGACCATCCTGGACAAAGATCCAGCGCGATCCAGAGCTAGACTTTGGTACAAGACGCTCAACAGACCTGCGAGACCGTTTCAGGAACGCCTTCCCAGCACAGTACGCAGCAGCAGGCTTCAAGGCGCGGCCTCCAAAGTCGACAAGCAAGCGCTCACGCACGACATCACAAGGATCAACAAGCTCACTGCCATCTCCTGTCCAGCAGCCTGCAGCGCTGGCTTCTGATGTGCCTGTTCACTGGGCGCCTATCTCTTATCAGTCCAGCAGCTCCAATGCCTCCAGCACAGATATGAATCCAATTGTGAAAGACCGTCGAGCAGCATCACAAGCTCAACGCAGCATGTCACTTGATAGCGGCTTTTACTCGGGTGCAAGTGGTTCCAATACACATCTCGAGACTTGGCCAGAATACTATGGTGGGTATGCGATGCCAGCACCGCAACAGCTGCCACTCCCGTCACTCATGCCACAGAGTTCATTGCCGCTGCTCAACAACTATGCTAATCCCCTCTTTGACCCAGCGCAACCCATGGCGCCCATTATCCAAGATGATGATGGAATGAGTCAATTTTGGCAAGCAGGAGCATTGACGAATCCTTACCAAGTGGATGACTTGAGTCTACGCTATGCAGGCATGCACCCATACCTACAGTAAGCGGCTGACCCCTGATGCCATTTGAGGCAAAACACACCGACGTTGATGTTCCCAACTTCCCAGGTATTGGACGGCATGACGTCGCCATGGTGGCGTTTTCGCTCCCGGTGACCTGGCATTTGGCAGGCGAGCGATTCAGATGACACGACCTATGAGACACGAACAGACAATTGAACTAGGATAGCGCGCATGGCAGCAGGTTGACATTGATAGCAATCAATCTTTGGTTCTTGTGATTTTCCCATTGTTAAAGAGTTGAGAATTCAGGCTGGGCCAATGAGTCAGGATATCGTCCATGAATCATAGATATACGCTGGCCACCGAGAGCGGCGAGAATCTTGCCATCAATCCATCAGAGCACTTCTTACTTCCCATATGTGTCTATGTATATATGTGTACAGACTCCGGAAGTGTCAACCCCATACAAACAGCCGAGTGCATCCCAGGTTCATTCATTTTCTGGATGCAGTTGTTACTCCTCGTCCAACTCTAATCGGCCGATTCTTGCATTCCTTTGGTATCCTTGACCACAAAATCGGGCCTTTTTCAAGTTGTTGAGCTCTTGATCTCTGCAGAGCGGTTACAACTGTTAGGATGTTGATTTTGAAACGTTGGATAAAAATATTTTCCTAACACAAATCTGCCCCTGAAAATCTTACCATGTAATATACCAGCTTAGCTACGTGTCTTGAGCGACATTGTCGAGCTCAAGAAATCTGTAGCTTTTCTAGACTCCATTTCATTGACGTTCACCAAAAAGAAGAAGTGTAACTCTGAAAGTGCTGAAGGACAGGACATTGATGGACTTCTACAGCATCGTCATGAAACGGGAGCGAGCTGTTACGCTAAAGATATCAAGAAAGAGGTCTCCGGTGCATAGATAGTTGAATTTAGTGTTACGCCCTTCTCGGTAGTGTGGAAACGGGCTGCATGATGCGTATGAAGGATGAGAGCACATGAGGATTACAGTCCCTCAACGAAAGTCAAATAGAAGGAGACACTTGCGTACACCGTGCACTTCTTCGCCAAGTAGTGAGATTCAGTAATTGAAGCGCGGCTGAAGAGTCACAGGCAGTGAAGGACTCCTCATCTCGCTAGTTGTGAAGTCGTCTACAGACTGGAAGCCGTTCATGCCTCATCAGCCTCAACAAGGCAACCAATCTTGTTCTGAGCAACCTGGCTTCCCAAGAATTCAAATCTCGAGTAAAGAATTCCCATGCATCTACAACTACATATACCCTTACAGTTGGCAAACCAGCGCATGCGCCGTACCTGTTACGGAAACTTGTCAAGCCCGGACACTAGATGAGTCTGCTTTGAGACAACAACGCCAAGCATTGACGAGACGCGTCTCAAAGATGACTGATTGCCTCATTCATCTCGTCAAGACAAACTGAGATCTAGACATTTGCTCCGGTAACATACTCGCCAGTCTCGTCATTGCCCCATCAGAGTCAACCTAGAAGAGCACGTAGCTGCAAGTTAGTACCACAATGAACATTCGAAGGAAACATACGCCAGACAGAGGAAACCCGGTCCACAAAACAATCCGAACCAAAAGAAGACATTGCCTACCACTGGATGCCTTTTGAGAATCGGCAACCGACTGAGCGCCACAAGTGGAAGCTGTAGCATTTGGCTGCAGAGCAGGTACATTCGAATTTTCTTCGTCATACACGCCATGACTGCTTCGTGGACGAGGGAGGAGAGCAAAAATGTAATGAGCGTCGCGTGGTTCTTGCTCACCTTGAGCGTGGATATACTCGAGTGGTAGACATGTCGCAACAGAAATCTGTGGACCGGCTTGTTCCAATTGCGAGCAAACTGATCCCATGAGATGGAGTTCCACCAGTCGTCGTAAAAGTTGCGATCAGCAAAGCGAGTCATCTCTGCGAACCACTGGCACACACATTCAAAGATGATATAGAAGGTGAGCAGGTACAGCGAGATGAAGGGGAACACCATGTCGAGCATGAGCCATGGCAGCTCCCTGAGCTTGTCGGTCGTCGTCATGGTTGCAAGGTTGACAGGAATGACTGGCAAAACGTAGTGCTCGACAATCATGGTCATGAGGAAGAACGTGCCGAGTGTGGCGAGAGTCTTCTCTGCCACATAGCTCCAGCGAATCTTCTCTGTTCGCGGGAAGGAAATGTCGTAGATGAGAGATGGAACCAACAGATAGTCGACGTAATTACCCAGGGTCAGATTCTCTGGGTATGTGACGCCGTCAAGCGTCAGTTCGTCAGACAACTCGGCAATTTCGCTCGCCAGGTTAGTCTCTTCACACTCATCTGCCAAAGTAGAGGTAGAGTCGACCGAATCCCCACTCTCCGAGTTTTTGCGCTCCGCCTTGGCTCTCGACGGGGCTTTGCTGGGCTTTGTCTCCTTGCGCATCTGCAACAATTGTCTCTCAAGCTTGTTTCTGCGTTTGTACACTTCCGAGAGGTATCCGTTGTACATGGCATAAGAGTGCATCTTCATGAGCATGACGATAGCATGCAGTACAATGAATACACTCTGGATCCATTCCCAATTGCGCGTGTAGGATCGGTGCATGACATAGCCAAGGTAAAATGTCTGCCAGATGTGCTGGACGACCCAACCGACTTTATTCCAAGAAACGCCATAAAGCATGAGGAGTTGCAGCGGCAAGATGACGACACTGCTACAGACCATCATGGCATCTGTCGCTGCCAAGTCGCCCGCATTGAGCTTGTACAATGTGAGCAACTTGCCGGGTGTCCAATACCCGGTCGCGCGCCAATGCTGAAGGTACGTCTTGACCACAAGAAAGGCGAAGCCAAGCCAAAACAAGGCAAAGAAGCCATGGAAGGAGCCGCCAGATCTCGGATTGAATGTATCAAAGGCTGTTGTCTGCGGCGTGAATTTGACATCGCGAAACTGCTTGTGCTCTTTCTTTTGCGAGCCCTTGACGCTGATGCCATATTTTGACGCAACGAGCTTGGCAGCCTCCTTGTCGGCACCTGCAGGCGATTGGCGCTCGCCAGAGACTTCGACTTGTTCATATGAATAGTCCTGTGGGTCCTTTGTCGGCTTGCGTGATATGAATGGTCGCCTTTGCGACATCTGTTGAATAGCTGCAGCACTGGTCAATCTATGCGTTTGAGAGGATCAAGCATTTGACGCAGGTGTGGGCCTTTGTCAGTTCAAGTAGCATACTGTCAGGGTCAGCTGAGAAAGCAGTCGGGCCGGCTTAAGCAAGCATTTTGCCCTGGTCGGAGCATTGTAGATGGAGCACTGAGCAGTGAGCACTCGTCGGGTAGATTGCGCGCTTAATAATGAAGAGACGTCATCCACGGCAGTGTCGCTGTCAGGCGCAGGACGGGCACGCGACAGGCCGACGACTCGATGAGTCAACGGCAAGTTGGCAACAGCAGACCAGGTGGGTCAAGGATGGGCCGGGATGCTATTGTTGAGCATGGCAGGCAAGTCGGGCCGAGCAACGCTGACAGAGTCTATCGCATGTCGCCTTGTAGCCTGCTGCTAGTCGCCAGTCCAAATTTCACCTCTCTTTTATCGATGGTTGGAAGGTGTATAGGTGCTTTTAAGGCCTCTTAGATACTGTCCCTCCGAGCAGCTTTGATGAAGCAGATCTCTGTAGAATCTCAAATCGCATGACGGCTTGCTTAGGTAACATCGGACCCCCACACGGGTGAATTCTTGAGTGCAACGACCGGCGACTCCCCTCTGGCCTTGACCTTGCGCTGACTGCAGCAGTATCTTCCTCGCAAGGCCCTATGTCGGAACCGCTTCGCATCGAGTTTGACGATGATCTTGTTTCTGAAGACGGAGAACCCCTTGGCGTCCCTGCCACGTCTCGTGGGCAAGCATACTCCGCTGCTGAGGCAAATGACGCAGAGATGGATGTGATTGATGCAGAGGTCGAAGGCGACGAGACGATGGTTGAGTTCCTCCAGCGTACCGGGTATTTCGACGAAGAGGACGACGATGAGGAGGAGTTTATCTCACTGGATGGTGATGAGGAGTATGAAATTGATTTAGATGATGAGGATGAAGATGGTGAGGAGGATGACGAAGAGGACGACGATGATGATGAGGAAATTGTCATGAACCAAATCGCAACAGATCCAGATGATCCGCGCGGCCTCGTCTTCATGTCTCCCTGGGGCGGCATGTTTCGCCTACCACCCGATTTCCGCCTCAATAACCTGCGCGAGCTCCTGCGCAACCAGGAAGAGTCCAGTAACGGCGGTGCTGCTGCTCGAGCAGCGCGTCCTCCGCCGAAGAAACGGTACTTTCCAGAACTAGCCATTGAGCCAGAAGAGGCCGGCGTGCAGCTCCTCAATAGTGGCGAATTTGGGTGTCCCTCACCACCGCATACGCTCACCTCATCACGCCGCTACCCGACCTCTGTCCGTACAAAACTCATGGCGCGCGAGATCGGTGCTGTCAAAAGACCACGGTATGATCTAGGTCGTCACGTTTTGCCGAACTGTCATGGACGACCTGCAGTGCGCCTTGCAAGCCGTGCGTATTGTGGTCAATTCAGCGAAGATGGCAGTTTCTTCTATACTTGCTCGCAAGACTTTCAGGTACGCTTATTTGATACAACTGATCCAACCAGCTGGCAGCACTACAAGACTATTCATGGATCGTCTGGCCGGTGGACGATTACCGATGCGACTTTATCCCCTGATAACAGCAAAATTGCGTATTCCAGCATCACATCCACCGTACACCTAGCGTCGACGACACCAGACGATGCAGGAACACATGATGCGCTTGACTTTGGGTCACGCATGAGTGGGTATGGTGGATTTGGGATCTGGTCACTACGGTTCTCTGGTGATGGTCATGAGATTTGCGCCGGTGCAACAGGTGGCGCTATCTATGTCTATGATATTGAAGCTCGCAAGACTGTTCTTGGGGTAACAGGCCATCGCGACGATGTGAATGCTGTGTGTTGGGCAGATGAATCGACGAATGTCTTGTTTAGTGGCAGCGACGACAGTGTCATTCGTGTTTGGGATCGACGGAGTATGGTGGATGGTCGTGCAAGTGGTGTCCTTGCAGGACATCTCGAAGGCATCACCTTCATCTCACCCAAGAAGGACGGTCGGTATGTCTTATCGAATGGCAAGGACCAAACAACCAAGCTCTGGGATATTCGCAAGTTGATTAGCGAGGAGCAATGGGATCACACAGCCAGAGTCGACTATACAGATGCGCAGTACGATTACCGCGAAGCATACTACCGTGGTTCGCTGTATGAGAAGCATCCGAACGACGTTAGTGTCATGAGCTATGCGGGACACGCCATTGTCTCGACCCTGATTCGTTGTGGCTTTTCAGCACCGGCAACAACAGGCCAGCAGTACGTGTATTCTGGTTCCCACTGTGGTCGTTTGTTCATCTGGAACCTAGATGGAACGCTGGCCAAGACATTGAACTTGGATAAAGCACAAGGTCGTCGTCCCAACGTCCGAAAGATCGATACAGATGAGGTGTCACGCACAGGGAGGTATCGAGGCCGCGAGAATGATGATGGGAGTTGTATTCGTGATGCTGCGTGGCATCCATCGTTGCCAGTCATTGCAACGACGAGCTGGCATTCAACGGGCGGAGCTATCTATGTGCATGAATTCATGGAAGATCACTCGGCACTGGCCTCGCAACCACCTGTTGTCAAGAGTTTCCTCAGAGAGAGGCGTCGATGAGCACAGACGGAAATATCAGGGAAGCAAGTAAGCAAATGTAGCGTAAGTCGCGGGGACATGTTAGAAAGCAGCACAGGACATGAAACATTTTTTCTTAGATCTCATTGATGCAAAAGGGAATGAGGATACATGTGTGTGCGACTAGATGTATGTCTCGTAAGCAACGGCGTGCAGGGTCTCGACGGGGTTCTCTGCGGTTTGGATGGTGCGTGCCTCACGGGGCGCAAGTGGCAGACGCTTGAGCTGAACAGTCTCGCCATTCTTCTTGGCCTCCCTTTGCTTTTGCGCATTCTCCTTGACACGACGGAGGAAGTCATCACGGCACTTTGAGTGCTTGACGTGCTCGACGCGGACGTTGACGCGCTTCTCGAGGTACCGGTTACCGACGACCTTGTAGAAGATGACACCGACGGATGACTTTGTGACGTTGTAGACGATACCGGTCTTTCCGTGGTAGTACTTGTGCGGCATACCCTTCTGGACTGCACCGTTGACTGCGACATCGACGATATCTCCGACCTTGTAGATTTTGAGGTATGTCGAGAGTCGGATCATACCCTTCTCCCTGAAGGAGCGGGCAAATGCATGCCTGGTTCGTGCGCGGATACCGAATGAGTGAGCTTGGAGTTAGTGATTGTGCTATAGTGATAGTGATAAGGGCCATACGCATTGTAGCTGTGTTGTCTGTCCCTTTGCTGTAGTGAGGCCTTGTCCTGTCGCTGTGAGTCGAGTGCGCAATTTGTGTCCCAGGGCGATGTTTGCGTGGAGGCAGTCACAGGAAATTTATTCCTTCACTACTCATCAGATAGAATAGTACAATACAGTTTGACTACAGCCTACCGCCGTCTGTTCGAATTGATGTTCCTCTTGCCGTGACCAACCTTGATCCCATGTCCTCCCGTGTCCCGCCGGCCAGACACAATCGACGGCAAGTAGTCATCATCCAGCAAGTCCACCTCCTTCCGATACCTATTCGCCTTCTCAATCTTCTCTACCTCACGCTGGTCAGCCCGTAGAATCATATTCTCCCGCCCCTTCATATTGGCCGTACCATGCTGCTGTGCTGGAATCGCATACACCGTACCACGATTGTTCCACTGCATGTTGCGCTTCAGGTGGATCTGCCGCTTGCCACTCGCATCCACAGACGTACTTGTCCGCATGAGTGTCGCACCACCGCACGACGGACAGAAGCGTAGCGACATTTTGCGTGTAATGTGGAAACACGCATGGCAACGCAGCACATAAGTCTTGACCTGTCGAATGCGACTGCCATTGCCAGACACCAAGTTCAAGCCAATCTGAAGCAGCACATTCTGCAGTGCGAAATCATGCGAGGCACAAGCGACTTTCATCGGGCGTGTCTCTTCTGTTGTATCGGCAGCGGCATCCTGAGCTTGTACTTTTTTGATGTTGCTAGGGGTGATCCAGCCATCATCATCGTCGTCTGCTTCTGCTTCTGCTTCTGCTTCTGCTTCTGCTTCTGCTTCTGCTTCTGCTTCTGCTTCTGCTTCTGCTTCTGCTTCTGCTTCTGCTTCTGCTTCTGCTTCTGCTTCTGCTTCAGTGTTCTGAGAGGCTGCAGCATCCTCCTCCTGCGCGACAAGAGTAGCAGGCGCATCGTTCTTACTGCCCGCCACAGACGTATCCTCAGCCATGATCGCCGCAGACTGACTCTCCTCTAGAGCCTCCTTGACAGGCGGCTTGCCATTGATCCTTGCTTGACCAGGCTCCCTCCTTAACCGCCAATCGCCTCTATTCAGCTCGCACTCCATCTCATACGCCAAGGCAATCACACCCATATCAGGCACCGACAAGACTTCTGCATCGCCCGTCTTTTGCGCAAACTGCCGAACAAAGGCTAGCGATGTAGCGCTTGGCTGGCGCTGCTCAAGACGGCCTTCCGTCAAGCTGAGTAGACGCAAACGAGCAGCTTCATCCTTGAGCTCACCAAAGACATGGGGCGTTGTCAGGTAGCGAATTGCTTTTGGTAGCGTTGTGTTGCTGATGATGGGACCTGCATCGAGGATGAGTGTACCAATGAGGTTCTTGTCTGTCTCCATCACTAGCTTGTCAATGTTGAAGCTTGGTCTCTGTACCGTATTTATTGCTGAGTTTGTCGCCAACTTTTTGATCTCGTCGCACGGGAAGCAAGCGACAGCAACGACAAGGACTCCAGTCACTCCACGTCTTCTTCTACATACTGCAGCACTGCTTCAGGAATAGTCCAAGAGATTGTTTGACGTCTAGGTAAATACGCTAGGTGCTACGCTGTATAGACAAGGCTAAGATGCTGGAAAAGAAGTGCAAGAAAACAAGACAAGACATGAAGCACATTATACCGCCTGGATGGCCGGCGCAATGACCCCCGCAAGCTTGGCTTTCGCCTCTTTTGCCTTTTGCATCTTTGCCAAGTGTTGAAAGAATTTGGAGTTTTCATGCAATCCACATTCCGTCTTTTCACGACCCTTCCAACGACCTGCACGCTCATCTTCACCTTCCGCTACAGGGACGGTGGAGTGCCAGTCGCCCACTGACCGGTATCCGCGGTCAAGCAAGACATTGTAAGGGACACTGTGCTGCTTGATGTAGGCTTGCACATCGCCAAACGACCAATTCGCAAGGGGATTCACTTTAATCAAGCCCGTCTCATCCACCTCAATGATGGGTGTGGTATTCCGAGCACCACCCTGTGACCGCCTACGACCAGTCAAGACAGCCTTGACGCCAAGCTCCTGGTATGCGCGTCTCGCAGGTTCAACTTTAACGAGGTAATCATACAGCTTCTCATTTGTTTCCCACAGCTTTGGCCCATGGACTGCTTCAAATTCTGCGGCTGTAGATGCATCTCTGGGTGTGTACACGGCAAACTGCGCGCCGCTGTACTTTTGCCGGATACGTTCCGCGAGGTCCAGTGTTTCCTGGAAGTGGTACAGGGTATCGATGAACATGAGCGGCACCTGGTGACTGCCATCAGGGGACATTTTTGAGATGATATCAAGGGAGACCATGCCCGTCAATCCCATGGCTGTGGTCTGCCAAAGCCCAGGGAGGGTGGTGATGGCCCATTTGAGGATTTCCTGGGCGGAGAGCTTGCTGAGCTGCTGATTGAGGAAGTGCAGGTGGCTCGGAGTGAAGGTGATGTCTGGGAGGACCTGGCTGCTGGCTGATCCGTAGTCTGAGTCTTCTGTGTCACTTGTGTGGTTGCTCATGTCTGAAGGCTGTTTTGCAGAGAGCAGGCCGATGGAAGGCATGGTGTATATGGATGGTCTGTATCCCAGGTAGTGACTGTAGCTGAGACTAAGTATCTCTGCTGCTTCATTTTGCTTTGAAATGGCCAGAAAGTGAGCAGATGGCGACATCAAGCACGCAATACACCACCGCACATTGACAGCTCACCGGGCTATGCATGAATGTTCTCTGAGAGCATCTTATACGATCCAGTAAGGTCTATCATACCACGTCCGGTTCTTTTTAGCCTGCCAACAGGTCTATCTGCACGGCATCTACATTAGATCTTGCCCGCTTATGTCAACATCTACACGTGACTCAGGATGACGACAGAGCCAGTGACAAATAGAAGCAGCAACAGCATTAGCAATACTGCATGCACCAAGACTCAAGAGGGCCTGAAGTCTATGTCAGGCTCGATGACTGAGTGCTTGCCACTGCTTGGCTGACAGGCGAGGGACATACCTTGGTTTCATCAGGCACATGATGAGTTCCCGCATATGGCACAACAACTCAATAGACCACAGTGGATGCCTCGAACGAGCCCCATCATGACATGCAGCAAGCAATGCACAGAGCAGGAGAGGCAGCCATATCCAAGATTTACCATAGTCCAACTGCAAGGCTTCAATTGTGGCCATCACCTGAAAATACCGACCCGTTGAAGCACTGCCAAATCTGATGCCTACCGGAGATGTGACCATGTCTTTGGCCTTTGAACATACCACGCATACGCCGTAGTCCTTTGAGCCTTGAACATCTCTCCATTTCAGGGGCCGAATAACACGTGTGCTGCGACGACAACCATTGCAGACATCGCCCACCCGCCTTCACCAAGCCTCGATAGATCAACTCAATGCTTAATTTCTTACTCTAGACTTTGCTGCTCATCGAAATGCTCAGACGGAAGACGGCCGTCAAAGAGGACGGGCCTACTTGGATCTTTGATCCCTACAAGCGCTACACCTTGGAAGATCTAGGCCTTCGCTACGATGCAGTGACCGACCGCATCACGCTCCTGGATAATCCAGAAGAGCCTTACAAGTACAAAATGAAACAAAGCGATGAGGATTACAACGATCAGCTGTGGTTTGCACTGTCTCGCCTATTAGATGATATGACGCAAGAACGCATGACTAAGATTGGTATGCGTCTCTTACGCTTGCCCTTGGGGGCAGCAGAAACCGACAAGCATACAAGAATCTACGTCTCTGAAGATTTCGACAAGAAGCAAGAGCTGACTCTTGTCTTTCCAGATGGTGCGATGAAGAAAGATTGTCGAATGCCAACTAACGCTAGGCGGTGAAATGGGAAGCTGGTACGGCCGACTCATCACAGACAAAACAATTGCCAATGGGTCCTTTGAAGACTTTGTCAAGACATTCACCAAGCCGGAGCGAGGTATCGTGATTGCCTCGCCAACGGTCTGCGTATGGAACAAGGAGCTTGGTCGTGCCATTGTATGCTTCATGAATTGCAGACTCTGCTAACTATAGACTCATCGCGAATCCATGATTGCGTCTAAAAAGAGTCCACTAGGCAAGATCCAAGGCAGCGAAACACAACAAGCGCATATCGAGTACGTGCTCGACTATGTGGCCAGACCATCAGCAGCGGAACAAATCAACCTTGTTGCCGTTGGATACTCAGCATGGGCAGCCATTCACTATATCCATGCATGTTGGCCAACTTGGAGGGACAGACTCACTGCTATTGCATGCTTTTGCACAAATCACTCAGTCAATGAATTCACACTACCAGACTTCCTCGATTTTCTCTCTGCCAATTGCATCAATTTTGCAGCATCAGACAAGCCACTCAAGACAATTGTCGAAGATCGGCGCTTTGGGTGCATGACTGTGAGTGGTGGAAGTTCTATCGGATGGGAACTACCACATACATGCCTTGCAGCAAGCTTGGAATTCATCGAAGCGATTCAGCAAGGCGGAGCAGTGGAATACACGCAAATAGTGGAGGAGGAACTCGCAGATGAAGAAGTCAACACAGAAGGAGGACAGCCGACAGATTGGCAGGATCTTGTTGAGGAAGAGGAGGTGGATGTTGGAGAAAGCGTTGAAGTGCATATGCAGACAGACTAGGCGTGCTCAGGCACAGGCGTCAGCAATTTGCCAGACTCGAGGGCCGACTCTATATTAGCCAATACCAGCACTTCAAGCGCTTCTTGTGTTTCCTGAGAGACTGTACCGATATGTGGCAGCAGGCACACTCGAGAGGACTTGAGGAGTTCCAGGTGAATCTTGGGCTCCTCTTCATATACATCAAGACCCGCTCCAGCCAACTTGCCAGATTCGAGTGCCTCCACCAGTGCAGCTTCATCTAGGACAGGGCCTCTGGCGGTATTGACGAGGACTGCACCCGTCTTCATTTGCGCAATCTCCTTGTGAGAGATGAAATGCCGTGTCTTGGCATTGAGTGGTAGATTGAGACTAACGACATCCGATGAAGCAAGAAGCTCTGAAAGACTCGAAACGTAGCGTGCACCATCTTCCTTCTCTGCCGACAGCTGCGTGCGGTTGTGGTACTGGACCTGCATTCCAAAGGCACGACATCGGTGTGCCAGCTGACGTCCGATACCACCCATACCAATGATACCAACAATTTGGCCATGTGGATCACGACCCATCTGTCGACCAGTCGCTAGACCAGCGCGCCAGTTGCCTTCATGGCAAGATCTCAAGGGGGCAGCAAATTGCCGCACCGCACCGAGCATGAGGAACATGGCAGTATCTGCAGTAGCACGACTGACTACCTCGGGTGTATTGCTCACCTTGATGCCGCGTTCTCCTGCAGCATAAACATCAATCTGGTCATAGCCAGCACCATTGTGAGCAACAAATTTGACACTTTGCGGTAGAGCTTTGAGCAAGTCAGAATCAAACTTGCCAATCGTTGCAGTTGTATCAAGTGGACGGTAGATTGCAGCGGGTTTCAGCTGATGGCAAGCTTCCAAGAATGCTGCACGCGTGGTCATAGGATGAAGCGTGACGGAGGCTTTCGTCTGTAAGTCTTTGAGCTGCTTGCTAGCAAATTTGATATCGCCACATACAAGGACCTGACCGAGCTTGCTTGCTGCTTTAGCAATCATATCGAGAGCTCAGTGGAATAGCAACCTCTTGGCTCTGAGTATCAGACGAGCGTGGTTTCGCGGGGTTATCGAGATCGCACGCTCGCAATGCCGAGATGGTCACGGTTGCACAATTGACTATCTTTCTAGTTCTTTTAGTGATATCCTGTTCTTGTTTGTCTGCATCAGAGCCCATAGCATGAGTAAACAGCCGAGTCTCTGATGCATCATTCATGGGAGTCATCCTCTACTCATTAAAGTATCGAACACAGAGAGCAGCAGATGCCATGCCGGGCAGGTTAAGTTCCAGACTTGGTAAATTGACTTAGTGAGAACGCTTCCGACAAAACATGTATTGGGCAATGTAATCTACCGAGGCGCATCGGATCCGATAATGTCCATCCATAAACCTCTCGAAAGTTGCCAAAGTCGTAACATTGTCGTTGCCAACCGAAGGCAAGTCAGTGGCGAACGGTAGAGAATCATTTCTAGGTCACAGCTGAACCTTCATCGCATCCAGGCGAAAGCCTTGTTGTTGCTTGGCATGTCCATTTCAAATACACGCTTGAAGCCATATTGAGCAGCAACCTTGTCGACCTCAACAGGGTCACGCAAGCCGAAAGCAGGATCACGAGAGCGAAGACTAGCGTCAAACTTTTCATCTCCCTCAGAAGTGAACTTTCCATCACGTAGGTATGCACCGTACAGGAACACCCATCCTGATTCCGTGAGGAGCTTGGCAGCATATTTGAAGAGTGCGTCTGTTGCCGACCACGGACTGATGTGAATAAGATTGGAGCAGTAGATTGCACCGTAGGGCGGTAAATCTTCCAGTGACTCCCAGTGTCGCTCGTCCAGGACATTGAGCTTACGAGGCATTAAGAGGCTCTGTTCAATGTTTGACAACGCCTCTAGGGCAGCCAGACATTCGTCTTGCGCCTCAGTCGTCTGCACTTCAGTCTCAGACCATGATGAGGTGATGATTGAAGCATGATGACCAAAACCAGAAGCAATTTCGAGCATGCGCTTTGGGCGACTGAGCTGTTGTTGCTCCAGGAACACCTCGAGTGCTATGAGCGTTGACGCACCGGTGCGCTGTGCCGAGCCTACTGGCGCATGTGTATTGGGCTGAGGTTGCCAGACCCCATCAGTTAGATTCTCTGGCTCGCTCATTACAGCTTAATTCTATAGCTTGCTCATGTTCGAACCTTGTCTGCAGGTGAGGCTCATGGTCAGATTCTTGGTCGTCGTCATCTGGCGCAAGAAAAAAGATCGCAAGTTTCGCAACAAGCAACAAGCATCTACACACTTTCCAATGGAGACAGTAGCGACAGGCAGCTCAGAGGGCTCGGCTTCAGCCTTCATCAGCGTCGTCGATCTCCATACAGGCACTCACCTGGCTTCCCTGCGTGAATCTGCTACAGCTGCGCATGGCGTGACATCTATTCAACGAGGTGCGCTTCTCCTTGCTGCTCAAAACGACAAGAGCCTGGTGCACGTCTATAGGCCCCTTGTCAAGGAAGGTATCGATCAAAAGTTGATTGTGCCAGAGAAGCTGGATGTCTTGACGGCGAGTCCGTGCGGGACATGGTTGCTTGGCGGTGCTGCAAGCGGAAAGCTTTACCTATGGGAGCTGGCATCAGGTCTGCTGCTCTTTGTCAAGGATGCGCATTACCAAGGCATTACCAAGCTGCTCTTCACAAGTGACTCTAAGCTGTTCATCAGCGCATCGGCTGATGCGACGGTGCAAATATGGAGCGTAGCACAAGTTCTAGACCGTGACGAGCAGCAAGACCTTGCGCGGCCTGCGAGAACTTTGAAGTTGCATACTCTTGGCATCACAGATATGTACATTGGCATTGGTACGTCAACAACAGCCAGGCTCTACACAGCATCCCTCGATGCGACCGTCCGGATATGGGATCTAGTGACGGGCGAGTTACTGACGACCCTGCTCTTCATAAGCCCTGTACAGTGTCTGGCGGTAGACAAGACGGAGCATCAAGTCTACGTCGGCCTCGAGTCGGGCTCTGTCCAATGCGTCAAGTTGGTCGTTGAATCAGACCGCACGCACCGAGCCATTGGTGGCATGTCCAGCATTGTGACAGCCGGTACGCATTCATCATCGCTGTTCACAGGCCACGAGGCTGCAGTCTCTGCGTTATCTCTCAACTTTGATGGCAGCTTGCTCGTCTCTGGCGACGCCTCAGGCAATGTCTTTGTCTGGGACGCTGCTCGTCGCCAGCTGGTACGACGACTCAAGGCGCATGGCTCGCGCATCTCCTTTATTAGGACTGAAGTGCGCCCATCAGTGCCTGTTTCAGAAGGCAAGTCAACACTGGTGTTGCCTCCGCTCAAGCGCGTTCAAGCGGAGCGGGATCTTGATGAGCACCAGATATGGCTCAAGCTGGCGTCTCGTTCGCAGAGCTCCTTCAAGCCGATGGCAGATGCAGATGCCGTTCTTGTTGGTCTCCAGCAACTCAACGAACCCGCTGTCGGTGCAGATAATGCCGAAGAGCTCTTTGCACTTCAGGAGACATTAAAGAAGACACAGGCATCCTATCAAGAACTTTGGCAGCAACATGAAGCGCTCAATAAGAAGTACATTGCTTCTCAGTTCTAATTTATCAGCATAGCGTCGCATAGCATCCATCATTTACTCTTGAGCAGTTGTAGTCTGCAAAGCCTTGTCGACGTATTCGCCAAACTGCCAGGCACGCATGTCTCGAGTCTTCTCCACCATCAATTGAACAAACTTTTTGGCACGATCAGATCCTGTCCCGACAAACGAAGCAAAGATTTTACCGACCTTCTTCTCCAACGCCGCGCTCTGCTTTCTCTGCTCGGGCTTTATTTTGAGACCCTTTTCGGGCTTCTTCGTTGCCACAAGGACTTTGAGGTCATCTGCGACTTGTAGAAGGTGCCAACAAGCCATGCATCCAGTGAGAAGGATGTACGAGGAGACTGGATCTTCCATTCTTCCCCGCTGCGATGCAAGGGGTTGCCAAGATGCTAGTCGTTGAACGAACCATGTCAGATGCAGCTCAGCTTCTGTAATGCTAGCAGCTGGATCGTCTAGTAATGATTCGCCTGCTGCACACAAAGAAGGCGGCTGAAGAAGGCAATGTTTGAGCAATGAAGTAACGGTATCGCGAAGGGACAAAGAGACTGGGCAATTGAGCGGAAATTGTTCATCATGCAATTCTCGCCTGGAATCTTGATGGAGAAGACAGAAGGGGCCTTCTTGTGTAAGTCGCAGCGCCGAGACAGCTCCAATCTGAAGATGCGACAAGTGCCATGCATCCCAAAATGCTTGCTGAGTGGCTGCAGGGTCTTGCGTACGCATCAAGTCGCCCATCTCTTCGATACGCTCTTTGAAGCGGTGACACAGCTTGGCATAGTAATCAGATTCGAACGCGTCATCAATTGAAGAATTGTCACACTCATGGGTGCGCTGGACTCGAAACCTTGTAGCAAGAGCGCTAAAATCGTAAATTTCTTTCCTCATACGATGTACGAGGAATAAGCCTCGAAAGCCCAGCAGTGCAGGCGGTCCCTGGCATGTGTCAATTGGTCTGTGTAAAGGCTCCACCATGAGCTTTGCTGTGGTCCAACCATCTGTCGAGATTTTGGCTGTTGTATCCCATGCTTCCGCTGTCGGCGCATCCCACTGGACTTCAGGACAAGGCATGTCCTTTGGCAATTCGTGAATCATCAAGAGCGAGGGTGTGCCGAAAATTGTGTTGATTTGCATATCAAGCAGCTGCATACCAAACAAGAGTCGCAGACGCGTCTCTCGCGCTAGAAAAGTTTGCCAATTTTCATCTACCGTAGCTTGCTCATCCATGGCAGATACAGGACCTTCCTTGAAGCCGAGACGACGTTGCTGAAAGATGCGGGAAGCATGCAATTCCAGTGCGGCAGTATGAGTTTGTTCATCACCAAAGAAGATGCCGAAGTAGCAAAGCAAGAGCGCTGCAAGTGACAATGCGATGGGATCCGTGCGCGAGTCTTCCAGATCATATGATTTGATGATGCTAACGAGGTTCATCCACACGCTCAGTGCCTTTTTCTGATAGCTCAAATCTTGTGTGTAGAGGGCGCCGATACATGCAACAGGCAGTAACAGCCAAGGCGTCTCCTCAAAATGCTTGGCAAATGTTGGTTGATGCAGAACTGGAAATGCGGCGTGAAAGTGTTGAAAGTAGAGGGCCGTGAATTCTTCAAGCTGCTGCTCAGTGAATGGCATCTCTGGCAGTCGATCAAGCAGATCATTACTGCTTGGCTGCATGATTGTAGGTACAAATCCATGCAAATTATTGATGAGCATGTTGTGTTCGTGTTGCAGTTGAAGCGCCGGGTCAACAGGAGCCGGCATGGCCAAAGACGTCAGCGTTTGCGCTGCATCAGTCGTCGCAAACTGCTCTTGAGGGGCCATAGGCACACCCGGCACGGGCTTTGGATACAGTCTCTCCATCTCTTGTGGATGGAATTTTTTGACATGGCGTTTAAGGAGATCTGGGCGCTTGCACTTGACTTTACAGCAGGGGCACTGTTCAACAGACGTAGCATCATGATTCCGCTTATGTCTCTTCAAGTTTTCGAAACGCGTGAAGCGTTCGCCGCATATTTCACAGCCAAACAGGTGTCGTCCGTCGTCGGCCAGCTTGCGGCGTTTATCAGGCCACGCGCCTTCGTCGTGCTGCTGCTGTGGCTGGACTTGATCCAGTACGTCTGATGAGTGGACATGCGGCAGCTGGTGGAGGGCATGACTTGCCTCTCCTAGGCCGTGGCCGAGTGCATCCATCGTTTGAGGCTGCGTTGGTGTCTTTTGTGGTGGAGAGGAGCTCACCAGACAACCACCAGTACTCTACTCTACAAAATTGACAATGCTCTAGTATTCTGCTGTTGAATGTTCTCGCTTCCTATACCCCTCAGAGGGCTCATATGTCTCAGCTGCGTCTTGCTCTTACTCACTTTCCAAGTCTTCGAGTGGACCATCCGCTCACCTGCACAGCTTCCTTCTTCAGGGGATGAACCTTCCCATGCGTATCACCTCGTGGAAGATTACAGCGGCTCTAGCTTCTTTGACGGCTTCAACTATGAAGATGCGCCAGATCCAACACACGGCCATGTTCTCTATCAGTCTCGCAAATCTGCACAGGCGATGAACTTGACGTATATCGGAAATGACGGTATCGCATATCTTCATACAGAAAGCTATGCACAAGCTCCGCAAGGTCGACCCTCTATTCGCATCAGCACAAAGAGGACATTCACGAGAGGCTTGTTTGTGTTGGATTTGTTGCATATGCCTGTTGGTTGCGGCACTTGGCCTGCATTTTGGACAACAGCCGTCAATGGATGGCCGAGGAAAGGTGAGATCGATATCCTTGAAGGAGTGAACCTCGAGGTAGACAATGCAATGACCTTGCATACAGGCGCTGGCTGTCGACAGCCAAAAGAACGACAGATGCGAGGGACGGCAGAGACGATGAATTGTGATGTCAAAGCGGCAGATCAGTGGCCGAATCAAGGATGTGGTGTCAAGACGCAGCGTTCCTTTGGACATGCACTCAATGAACGCGGTGGTGCAGTGATTGTGACGGAGTGGACGTCAAAGACCATCAAGATTTGGCAATTCTTTGACCGTGCTGCCCTTCCTGCTGACTTGGCAAGCACCAGTCCTGACCCGAGTACTTGGGATGTCTTGCCCGATGCCCTCTTTCAGGATTTTGAATGTCCGATTGACAAGATCTTCAGGGATCACGTTGTCCTCATCAATACAAGCTTGTGTGGGGATTGGGCTGGCAATACGTACGGCACCTCGACCTGTCCAGGAACAAGCTGCAATGCCTATGTGAGTGGCAACCCACAGGCCTTCAAGGATGCCTACTGGGCCATTCGCAGTCTTCGCGTCTACCAGAGATGACACGAACTACAGCAATAGCAAATGCAGAAAGGGTTGAATACTAATACATGGCGTTCTTTGGGTATTCCGTTGAAATGTTCATCATACTATATATATTGGCTCTTTCACATCACAACACATCGACGCTCCTTGCTTTGCTTTGCAAGTTTCTCCTCTTGCTCCGATACACCACCGACTGGTTTCGCTTGCAATGCCGTCCGCGCCGCTTCTGTGAATGCCTCATTGACACCTCTATTGTGACGCGCAGAGGTCTCTAGGTATCTGACTGCTTTGATGCGTTTTGCAACGGCGAGTCCCTCTTCATAAGAAATCACCTGCTGCTCCGTCTCTCTCAAATCACACTTGAGTGCCACCAGTACGAGCTTGACACCTTCGCAGTGTTCAGCAATCTCACCAACCCATTTACTCTGTACATTCTCCAAGGAATCCGGTGAATCCACGGCAAAACAAACCATAATAACATGCGTGTCTGAGTAACTCAGACTGCGCAAACGATCAAATTCCTCTTGACCCGCCGTATCCCATAGACTGAGCTCGACCTGTTGGCCATCAATAAAGATATCGTGAATGTAGTTTTCAAAGACAGTGGGTTCGTAGACTGCTGGGAAGAATCCACGGGTGAAGACGTTGAGGAGGGATGTTTTGCCGGCTGCGCCATCACCGAGGATGACGATTTTGCGGTAGATGGAGCGGCGTTGTTGTTTTGATGAGAAGCAGTTCATGGTTTCCCCGGCGGTTGTGTGATGGGGCTATAGACAGGAGAGGAGGAAGGCGCTTGCGATGGAGGTGATGAAGCAGAGTACGGAAGGAAGCGAGAGAGAGCGCTTGTTGTGTGTGGGTGTTGGTTGTGTTGCGCTGCTTTGTGTCATGGAGCATCAGGTAAAAATGTGATGGACTATGTTCTACTCTATGCGTGACGGGCCATGGCCTGGCACTGCTTCAACTGCTCGAGGTAGTAAGAGCATGCAGACATGTCACCCTGAGTCTGCTCGAGGCACTGCGTAAACTGCTTCGCATCACCCTCGCACGAAATACCTTGCTGCTGCTGCTGGCCATTGTACTGGTCATAGGCAGACATACCTTGCTGTTCATAGCCCATTGGCTGCTGTCCCTGCTGCTGCGGCTGGGCTTCAGGCTGCTGTTGCTGGTTGCTAGAACCACCAAAGAGCATACTACTGAGTCCATGACCAATCGTGCTACCGATTCCCACACCGGCAGCCGTACTCATCACTGCCTGGTTAGCATCTATTCCACATAGTATAAAACAAAAGACGTACTATTGCCAAACATGCCGGGCCCAGAGGACTGCTGAGCAGCGACGGCAGGTGGTGGGACTTGACGGGTGGCGGGGGCATTGCGCGAAGACGTGGATGCTTGCCGCGATTGAGCTGGTGCAGGTGCTGGTGTATGCCTGCTGGGTGCTGCTCTGCCTCGAGATTGACGGGGCATGGTTGTGAGGTAGGTGGAGGGAAGGTACTTGGTGAAGGGTTGGGTGTCTGTTGAGTGTCTGTTGCTTACGTGCGCTCGCTGCAGGGATTTCCACCAGACCTGCAACTACACCTCGCTACTGCTACTATCACCTGTTTGCTTGAACGAGAGCTGCTGTAGAGACACTCAAGGGCTCGATCAAGAGACACACAAGCTAGAGCCACTGTACCTTGCCGTCTGACATGGAATTAGACACAGCAGCAGTGCATGATCAGCTGCTTGACCTACAAGATGCCCTGCGCCTAGTCCAAAGCACATTGACGCCGCTCAACTTGGCGAGACCTCATGAAGAAGCCTCACAGAAGAGTTCAAAGCTTGTTCACTACTGCAAAGAGACAGACCTCCCACCTCTAGACAGAGCCAAGCTGCTCGTGGCTATGGGGTATGCTGTGGATTCGCTCTTGTTTTGTGCACTCAAGGTACAAGGGACCAATACAGAGACACATATCATCATGCGCGAGTTGGAGCGCATCAAGCAGTATGTTGGCAAAATCAAGGACGCAGCTGCTCGTCAAAAACATGAGGAAGCTGCTGCTGATGCCAGTAGTTCAAAAGGAGGAGTGGATCAAGAGGCAGCTGGGAGGACAGTCAAGCATGCACTGAGTGGAAATACAGCCCATGACAGAGATCGTGCACTGCGTGTGGCAAGACAGAATGCCATGCTCCAGGAGAAGCTCAGGACTGCGGCTGCTAGTGCTAGTGCTACTGCTAGTGCTGGTAGTGGTGAGAGTCAAGAGGTCGAGGCTCTACCTAGTATCGGCAAGCATACACGGTTTGCAAACAGCCAGCTAAATCGACCTGGGCTTGATGAAGCAACTGTTGAGGACGAAGAGGAAGAGACCTTGGCAATCCATGACGAACCTTCTACTGCTACTGGGGAAGAGAGCAAGGAGGAGAGCAGAGTACGGGTGAGGAAGGAGCGGCGGAGTGCAAAGAAGGAGCGGATACGGCGGCAGAAGGAGAAGAAGCAGGGGATGTAGTACTCATACACTATACTTCTATTCCACTAGTCTACTATATATTCTCAATATTCTGTGGCGTGACTGCTTCCCACTCGAAAAGAAAAATAAGCAGCTAGGGTTAGGGCAAGGATCACGGCGACAGAGAACAGAAGCAAGAGACAAGCTACAAGGGACTCAACACACAGATACACTCCCAGCCATGACCAAGGGAACGCAATCCTTCGGTAAACGACGTACGTACACTCCATCTACCAATCTACATCACAGGCATCTGACAATTCAGACGGAAAGAGTCACGGTCTCTGCCGTCGATGCGGTAACCGCTCATACCACCTGCAAAAGGCAACCTGCGCATCATGTGGATACCCAGCTGCCAAGACTCGCAAGTACGAGTGGTCTGAGAAGGCAAAGCGACGCAAGACAACCGGCACCGGCCGTATGTCACACCTCACAAAAGTCCACCGACGATTCGCCCATGGATTCCGTACAGGTGTTGCTGTACGCAAGACGGCGGCTGCTTCTGCTTAGACATTTGATGCTGAATGCTGAATAGAGCGTATTCTACGGCTGAATGACAGACCGTTTTCTTGCATTCTACACATCTCTGTAGAGTCGCTCACACCTACATTGCTAGCTAGCAATAAACACATGCATGCGACTTGACTCTTCTCAATGATTCTTCTATGCTTTATCTATATTATAGCCTCAACTCAACCCGACTTGAACAGTCCCTCGGCGTCGAGCGTCAAGATGATCTTGTGCACAATACTCTGCACAGTCTCCTTTGAGATATCCACCTTGAGAGACGCCTCTGCAGGTTCCTCATACGGCGCATCCACGCCCGTGAAACCCTTGATTTCACCACTGCGAGCACGCTTGAAATTCCCCTTGCGATCCGTCTTTTCACAGTACTCAAGCGGTGTAGCAACATGCACCAAAAAGCACGACCCAACCTGCTCAATCGCTTGCTTTGCCAACTTGCGAGACGCATCATACGGTGCAATCGGTGCAGCAATGACAGCTGCACCGGCACGTGTCAGTTCTGCACTGACAAAAGCAATGCGTGCCACATTCTTGTCACGGTCTTCCTTGCTGAAGCCCAATTCGGAGGATAGCTCGGAACGAACTGTTTCACCGAGCAACAGGGAGACGCTACGTCCACCTTGTTGGTTGAGCGTGACTTGCAGAGCACGTGCAATCGTGTCCTTACCACTGTTGTAGTGACCTGTCAGGAACACGGTGAAACCTTGCTTGTGTCGGGGTGGGTAAGATTCACGCAACACCTTGACAACGGCCGGGTAGGAGAACCATTCTGGGATGGGAGCACCGGTTCGCAGACGATTGCGGACTTCAGTGCCGGACAGATCGAGTGTTTGTGTACCTTCCTTGACTTGATCTTTGGGCATATACTCATCTGTGCCTGGCAAGTAACTCATTTGAGCAAAAGGAACCACCTCAATGCCGACCTCCGACTCATACTTTGCAACAAGCGTCTGTGCATCATACGGACCATAGAAGTCTTGACCATCCTTGTTCTTACCAGGGCCAGCATGATCCCTTCCAATGCAAAACGCACACGCACCAAAGTTCTTTCGAATAATGGCATGCCAGAGTGCTTCACGCGGTCCACCCATACGCATAGCAAGGGGCAGTAGAGCAAGCATAGCCATACCTTTTGGGTACGTTTGCATAACGGCTTCATAGGCCTTGACACGGGTGAAGTGGTCTACATCCATTTCCTTGGTAATACCAACGACGGGATGCAACAACAAGTTTGCCTTTGTTTGACGCGTTGCACGAACCGTGAGTTCCTTGTGTGCGCGATGCAAAGGGTTACGCGTTTGAAAGGCAACCACGCGTGACCAAGCGAGCTTTTCGAATTGTGCTCGGAGTTCGGTTGGGGTGTAGCGAAGACCGACGTAGTCGTAGTGTTGAGGCTTGTTGACCGCTTCAACGGTGCCACCGACGTAGTAATCATGACAACCATGCAGGTACTTGACGGCAGGGTGAAGCACGTCATCTGCGCCAAATACCTTTTCAGCCTCTTGCTTCTTATTTGGCTGGTAGAAATCCTGGACCGTCAAGATGGCAATAGGACTCTCATCACGCCAGTCTCGAAGAGTGATGCGAGAGCCGGCTTGAATCCCTTTTGCTTGGATGGTCGCTTGATCGACATCCAAACAAATAGGCATCGACCAGACCGTACCATCGGCAAGCCTCAAGTTTTCCACGACATTCTCGTAGTCTTGTTGGTTCATGAATCCTTCGAGCGGGGAGAAACCGCCGTTGAGGATGAGTTCGAGGTCGCAGAGATGACGCTGGGTGAGGTAGATGTCTGGGATCTTTTCAGATTCAGCAAGCAAGGCATCGTGGTTCGGTTTGTCTCGAACGAGAAGGTCTTTGAGGACACCGCCATGAGGAGGAAGAGACATCTTGCAGAAGGGTGATGCGAGGATGGGACTAAGTCTTGGTTGTTTTCACTTTCAACTTTTTCCTGAATAAGTCGAGAAGTGAAGACGGGGCGTGAGAAATGACGAGCACGCCATGCCGCGAGATATGAGCACATTTTACAGCAGCAGGGGCTGTATGTGTAGAGGAGGGGAGAAGGCCGCAGTCAGGATGCTGGTACTAGCCTGGTCGGCAGCAGTATGGCTCAGGGCCCAAGCTGCCATGTCTATATCGCCGTTTCATTACCAAAATGATATTTGCTTGATGTGCGCGAGCCCGTAGTAGTCAAGCCCAGTCAAGCTAAAGCCTAGAGGCCTCTCGCAGGAACCCTCGCTAGACTCAATCTCGCGCTCCTGAAGCTTCAGCAACGAGCTTGAGCCTGCCGTGTGCACGCTGCGCTGTTTCCTGCTTTCATTGGCGGACGTTTGACCACTCCAGCGAATGAGATGGCACACACAGCGCACACGACACACACAAGGGGAGCAAACAAGGCGTCCAGTGCTGGGGTTGATAACGTCGTCGTATCGTGTGCGGGCTACATAACGCTCACAAGATCCATTTCTCTTTCTACGATAGTGACGCTTCACCTACAAAAAAGATATGGGTAAAGTCCCTGACCAGCAACAGCTCGCAACACCACCGGGCTCAACGCGCCTAGAAGCACAACTCCCAGACTTCCTCCCAGACTTATCCCTTCCACCGGCACAGATCTCCTTGTCTCCTGTTGCGGAGAAGCCTCAACGACGGAGTGCTGCGTTGGCGTCCAGGAAACGAACATGGACGCATACAGCAGACGAGGAAGAGTCCGAGGACTCCCTTGAAGCGCGCGTCGAGTCTCAGTCTCAGTACGCAGGTACAAGCACCCCTGCACCCGCCCATACCTCCCGGAAACGCTCCGCAAAGCCATCCAGAAAAACAACCCATTCACAAATTGAGAAGCGCAGGCGAGAAAAGATTAATGATACCATGACGCGCTTGAAACAACTCGTTCCAGCGTGTCACGCGCATGGTGCAGAGTCATTGCGGAAACTAGATGTGTTGACAGAGACGGCTGCGTATATTGATGCGTTGCATGCACAGATTGCACAGCTACAGGGACACACACAGCAACGTGCAAGTCGTGGTGTGTCGCGCGAGAGTAGTTTTGCGAGTGAGACGCCGTCTGTTGTGGCATTCCAAGCATTCACGCAACCTGCACCTAGTCTCAGTCCGCCGAGTGTAGTCAATCACACGACGTCGCCGTTTGTGGGAGAGACGACGCTGGATGAGAGTGCACTAACGGCTGCTGAATCGCTCGTTCAAATCAGCGAGAGTCCCATGTTGGGACCCGTTAAACGCATGTCCATTGCAGAGCTCATGCATATTTAGAAGCATAGATGCGCAACACAAGAATAATGAGATAGAGGAATGATTAGGCTGCATGAACGGATGCTGAGCCGTCAACGGGTGTTGCTGCTGGGATACTCGCATCCACTGCATCCATGTCTGCTGGTTTGATAGGATCAGCAACGGGTGCTAGACCAGCAGCGACTTGTGCCGCTGCAGCGACTGGTTCTGCAAGCTCACTACCAGCTGCAACGTCCACTTGTACAGGTGTCTGGTCAGGCGCTGCAATAGCCGAAGGACCTTGTTCGTCTGCCGGTGCTGGTTGTGTCACGGGGACGAGGGTGTTGTCTGCAATAGCGGCACTGGCATCGACCATCTCTGCATCTGCGTCCACAACCGCTTCTTGCTGCTGTACGTCGCTAGGCGCATGCTCAATCATTTCCTGTGCATCTAAAAGAATGGGTTCAGCAATTGTTGGTACGTTGGGTGATTCCGCTTCCAAGTGTCGACGCAGGACATTGACGCTACTGACATCCTCAAGCCAGACATCTTCACGATGCACACCCGACAAATCCTCACTCTCCTCTTCCACAACCTGCTGCGTGTCACTGTTCCGGGTCTCATCCACTGCGCGCACAGCTCGTTCGAATTGTGCAGCGGCCGGTAAGTCATCGACGCTGATCCATCGAAAGACTTTGAAGGCAAGGGGTTTGACGGTGACTTGTTCAATCGCTTGCTGTCCATACCCACCACCAGTGTGTGGATGGGTCGTGGTGGTGGGTGGATCGGGTTGGATGGGTTGAGGGGTGAGCCAGCGTTTCTTCCAGTGACGCACAGTTGTATCCTGGATGGCTGCTTCTCTATTGGCACTCTGTAGATGGACGCCGCGTTTGCTCATTGTGCATGGATTGGATGGAGTCTGCCTCAGTCTGGTGGTGGTGATTTCGAATTCTAACTTTCGTTGCCAAATTTCAGTTCACAGCACAACAAAGCAGCAGGATGAGGATGAGAGTATTAGATTAGTGTAATGAAGAGAGGTACAGTATGTACGCGTATTAGAGATTCGAACAGGAGACACACAACGTGTACTACTTCAACAGAAGCATAACTTCAGCCAAAAGAAGAGATTGTCTGTCCATAGCTTTTGCCTTATCGGAGGTACGTTGCACCGGTGTTTTGCGACTCATACGTCGTGTGCAAGCCATCAATGGGAGGAGCCGTGGTTGTTGGGTGACGCTCATACGACGATCGATCAGCAACAACCGGAGCGACATACGAGGTCCTGTCGACTTCAGCGGGGACATAGCTGGATTCTGTGTCAGTGACCAAGGGTTTCTCCTGGTATGAGCGAGCGCGCTTTGTACGACGAGGCTTGTCCGAGGGGATACACGCTGCCACTGCAAACAAGACTGCGCAAATGAGACAAATAGCCGTTGCTGTCCACATAAAGGCAAACAGCTTGACACCGACATCAGCGGGGATACCTGCATCTCGGAACCTGGAACGACCACGGATGTAGACGACTGTCATGAGTGCTGCTGCGATCCCATCAAAGATGAATGCAACGAATGCCGTCAACAAGCCAATGAAACCGCCGAGACGACCGAGACAGCCGACGAGGGATGCGAGGAGTGCGACAAAGGTGAAGAAGAGGCCCATGAGCAAGAATGCAAAGAAGGCGCGGGAGGTGATGTAGGACTGGGTGTCGTTGCTGGTGATGGCGGTGGGGAGGGATGGAGAGGCATTGGTGAGCTGACGGGCTGGTGCGAATGGGTGCGCTGCTTGGATCTTGCCGCAGTTGACGTTATTGCCGTTCTCCTGTCCGCAGATGTTCCAGGTTGTCCAGCGCAGGAAGCCGCTGGGGGAGGAGAGTCCGTCTGCTGAGAGTTGTGCCTGGAGGAAGTAGAACTTGTCGAGCGGGCTGCCTGTGCGTGCGCCTGCGAGGACGGTGAAGAGGAGGAGGAGCATTGCGCCGAGGAGGAGGATGATGGGTACGATGCTGAAGAGGAGCCTGAATTTCTGCATGCTGGGAAGTAGAGTATAGGATAGGACAGGATAGTATAGTATAGAAGAGAAGAAGAAGAGGGCTGTCTGCTGTATATCTGCTGAGTCTGCTCACTGGATGATGCTGCTGCTGCTGCCATGGACTGGGCCAGCCACCAATGAGGGCGGGCGGTTTGCATTCCTGGATGTCTGTACACTGACACTATACTGTATAGTCTGTATTCTGATACTCTACTATACTCTGCTACTCTACTGCACTCTTACTCTATTCACTCACTACACCTACATTATAGACTACTATACAATACTGACTACTTCTATTCTATTCCAACGGTTGCACAGTAACGGCCTCACGTGTCCTTCTGCGCCACCGATGTCATGCCAACGGACCATCTTCCTCTCACGCTCTCTTTCCTCTTCTTCCTGTCTCAGAGTCAGACTCAGACTGTAACTACTAAGCCTACAGTGACAGTGACAGTACCAGAGTCAGCCCTGCGTCATCCATCCCCACAGCATCGGTACTCAGTAGTTTGACAGCTAAAACAATGACATCAGGAGCCATGGCCCGCACTTGTCAAGCCGCATAGGCAGAATGACATGCATGACAGGCTGACAGCACATTGACCCGCCCAGCACTCCACTACCATGGATGCTCGTAATCGCTCCATAATAAAAACCTGGCTAGTCAATGGCCAGGGCAGTCAACGCATATGCTGTGTTGCATCTGATTGCCAGGTGGCAACATATCCATTCATAACCAGGATAAGCCTGGCCTGAATCAAGAGTCATGCACAATAAAAGAGATATGGAAGGCAGCGAGGAGCCTTGGATGACGAAGTATATTCGGCCATCCCATCTGACATGTCGCAGATCTTCCTCGGCTCCCTCTCCAGATCTAAACTAGATCTAGACAGAGCACATCTCCAGCTGCTGAGTCCTGACGACCTGTCTGAACACTGTTAGTCTTGACATCACAGCTACAGTAGACCATGGCACAACCCACACAGATTCACTTTAGAGACAACGAGCGTCACTTCCTCACCCGCTACCTCGGCCCACACTCCGACAGCGACCTCAATGCACGCTGTCAACAACTCCTCAATCACGCACAACACCTCGAAGCCTATACCACCATTCTCGGCTTGAACTGGCTCCTCCCACAAGTCTCTTTGTTGCCTACTTATCAAACATTAGCAAGACGCTTCACAGACCCTTATCCGCCGGTTGTATGTGAATTAGGCGCAGGTATCGGTACAGATATTCGACAGTGTCTGCTGGATGGACTACCCCGAACACACCTGATTGCGTCTGATGTCGTTGCCGGGTACTGGCAGCTCGGCCTTGACTTCTTCAACGACCGAACAACACTCCCCGTCAAAACATGTTTCTGCAATGCAGCAGCGCCTGTAAAACAACCGAATCCACTCGATCAATTCAACGGCAGAGTCGATGCATTCTACTCACTCATGGTACTCCATGTATTTGATCAACAAGCAGCAACTGCCTTCCTGGCAAGACAATTCAACTTGCTTGCACCAGGTGGTCTGTGTTTCGGCACAACGTGTGGTGCACAGATAGCTAGAGCTTGGCCTGTACGAGGTCATGAACGGTGGTTATTCGATAAATCTGCATTACGCGCCTTATTAGAATCGTGTGGGTTTGGTGAGGTCGTGGTGGAGGAGACGGTCTTGTCGGCGCGTATGCGGGAGATGATGGATGCGAAGCGGAGTCAAGTGGATAAAGATCCAATGGAGAAGGATATGCTTGTTTTGAGCTTTAGTGGTGTCAAGATCTTGCCAGAGTGGGCGAGCTGTTGAGTCTGGGGTGTAGTGTGTGGTAGGATGAACCTCGACGACGCACCCACCCAGCGACCACTTTGACTAGAATCGCTATAGCTTACAATTCTTTTGACGGCACCCAGTCATGTCTGCTCCCGTAGAGGACGAAAGGCCCACAGACGAAGCTATCCTGTCATTCGCTCAACAAGTACAACAAGAAGCTATAGATCAACTCCCTCTCCTCTCACAAAACCAACCCATCTCTGTCCTTGCAGCAGAGTACGCACACGGCAACCCTGCATTCTTGCAAAAAATCGCTGCATTAGGACAACACGCTAGGTACTACAAGACGCGTGGTGATGGGAATTGTTTTTATCGAGCATGGCTCTTTAGTCTCTTCTCCCAAGTCCGCACATCCGGAGACGATGCAGTCGCACAACTAGACAAGAACCTGAAAGCATGTGCACACTTGCTCGATGCAGCAGGATTCGTGAGTATCGTGTATGAAGATTTTCTAGAAACAACCATTGAATTGCTGCATGCAACGGACTTGCATGCCTCCATCAATGATCCCGAAATTTCCAATGCGGCAGTTGTCTATATACGCTTCGTCACTTCAGCGTACATCAAGCAGCATGCAGAGTCTTATATGCCCTATTTGGATGAAGGAGAAGTCTTGCCACGTTGGTGTGAGCGATGGGTTGAAGCCATGGATGTAAGGTCCATTCACACTAGAAACCGCTGACATTCAGGCAGAAGCAGATCACCTGCAAATCAACGGTCTTGTGAATGCATTACACGTTGGTGTGGATATCGTGTATCTTGATAGGTCTGCAGGGGATGAAGCGACTGTCCATCAAGTACGGCCTGATGAGGGGGACGCAGTACATGTTGTCAAGCTTCTATATCGACCAGGACACTACGATGTTTTGGTATAGGAACAGAGACGACTGATGAAAAGTCCAAGATAGCATGGATTTTATCGCTTCTATACTAGCTTGTCTCCATCTGATTAATTTGACTGTTTGCTGCGTCATTGCCGCGACCAAACTGATCCAAAACTCAAGACACAACAGCTGTACAATCCAAGGCAACGTTTAGACTCTGCCATTGTGCTGCACCGTCAACATGTATCTCTCTCGCAAGAACCTAGACAATCTCAAACTGTACAAGTACAGTGCGATTGACAATAGTCCAGTCTCCAAGTACATTCTCAAGCCCTTCTGGAACAAATTTCTACTGCTCTTCCCCATGTGGCTTGCGCCAAACATGATTACTTTGCTTGGTCTCTTGTTTGTTGTTGCCAATGTCTTACAGCTGCTGTACTATGATCCTGGCCTCGAGCATGGCGTCCCACCCTGGGTGTCCCTCGGATGGGCAGTCTCGCTCTTCTTGTACCAGGCATTCGATGCAGTCGATGGCATGCAGGCACGTCGAACAGGCCAATCATCTCCACTCGGCGAAATGTTTGATCATGGTTGCGACGCACTCAACACAACCCTCGAAGTATTGTTGACGGCATCCACCATCAACTTGCATCAATCCTGGTGGGCCATTGCCTCGCAGTTTGCAACAACCTGCAATTTTTACCTCACAACGTGGGAAGAGTACCACACTGGTACGCTCTATCTCAGTGCCTTTTCAGGACCTGTCGAGGGCATCTTGTTGGTTGTTGGCCTGCACACCATCACTGCACTCTATGGACCCACATTTTGGGATCAACGCGTCGTTGATAAGCTTGGCGTTGCGAGCTTCTCGCTTGTCAAGCACTTGCCTAGCTTCCTTCGAGATGCAGAACTCAAGCACGTCTTTCTCTACTTTGGCGGCATCGCTCTCATTGCCAACATTTTCGGCTCCTCCGTCAATGTCATTGCTGCTCGACGAAAGAACAACCTGCCCCTCGCACCAGCCCTCTCCGGTCTCATCCCATTCTTCCTCAGCTCAGGCATCACAATGCTCTTTGCCTGGTTGAATCCGACTGTCGTCACTGAGCAGTGTGTGCCATTCCTGTTCTTCCTCGGTATCCTCTTTGCCTACTCGGTAGGCCTCATGATCACGGCGCACATTACGCATGCACCGTTCCCGTACTTCACGCCTTACTTCCTCCTATTCCCCATGCTCGCAGGGATCGCCTTCAACCACAAAATTGGTGCCATGGAAGCGAGAGATATCGTCTGGCTGAGTTTAGGCTTGTCTCTCGGCATCCACGGCAGCTTTGTGGTCGATGTCATCAAGGAGATTACGCAACATCTAGACATCTGGTGCTTGGCCATCAAGCACCCTCAAGCTAAAAAGACCTCATAGACAAATGAAATGTGACTGTGTAAAATCCATCTATATGCAGATGCGACGACAAAAAGTGCTCCACTAGGTCCGCTAGCTAACGTGCGTGCACAGGCCAGGGATGGCAGAGGCCGGGGATGCGGCGTCCGTTGCAGCGACGCTCGTCAGTCAAGAATCCCTCGAAGCGCGTCACGGCTTCGATCAGCGACCGGAAGAATACCTCGCTGTGCTCGAACAAGTCTGGCTCATGTACTTCAATGACAAGCGGCATGAATCTTGCGGCAACCCAAGAATAGATCAGCCTGCTATGCCGGATTGGCGGATGCGCGAACGGATGAAGACAGTGTCTGCGGCGCTCGTGACGTGTCTCAATATTGGCACTGATCCACCGGATGTCGTCAAGACTGTTCCCTGCGCAAAGCTTGAGTGCTGGGTGGATCCATTCCTGCAGCCCGTATCAAAAGCGCTCGAGACAATCGGCAAGCACTTGCAGCAGCAATATGAAACGCTCTCGATGCGTACACGCTATAAAATCTACCTCGATCCATCGGTTGAAGAGACCAAAAAGTTTTGTGCTGCTCAGCGACGGAATGCGAAGGATGAACGGACTTTATTTCACTACAATGGACATGGCGTGCCGAAGCCTACCGCTTCTGGCGAAATTTGGGTCTTCAACAAGACTTATACACAGTACATTCCCGTCTCGCTTTATGATTTACAGTCGTGGCTCGGGTCGCCGTGCTTGTATGTCTTTGACTGCAGTGCAGCAGGCAACATCATCAGTAATTTCCATCGTTTCGCAGAACAGCGCGATACAGAAATGCAACGTCAAGCAAGGGAAGATTCAACATTTGTGCCTGGTCCAAGTCAAAAGGAGTGCATCTTGCTTGCAGCGTGTCAAGCAAACGAAGTACTGCCGATGAATCCTGATTTGCCTGCAGACTTGTTTACTAGCTGCTTGACATCACCCATCGAAATTGCTGTGCGTTGGTTTGTGCTGCAGAATCCACTGCCCAGCCCGTTGACCATTGATATGGTAGCGCGGATACCAGGTCGCTTACAGGATCGTCGCACAGCGCTAGGAGAGCTCAATTGGATCTTCACCGCCATTACAGATACGATTGCATGGAATGTCTTGCCAGGCCCGCTCTTTAAACGATTATTCAGACAAGATCTCATGGTTGCAGCCCTCTTTCGCAACTTCCTACTCGCTGAGCGCATCATGCGTGTGCATCAGTGCCATCCCATGTCGTTTCCCGTCCTTCCATCGACTTATGCGCATCCAATGTGGGATTCATGGGACCTTGCCGTGGATACCTGCCTAGCACAGCTACCAAGGCTTCTCAATGAATCAGATGACTCGTACGTTCCTTCCACCTTCTTTGCAGAGCAGCTTCAAGCCTTTGAGGTTTGGCTTCAGACTGGTTCAGCCAGTAGAAAGGCGCCAGACCAATTGCCAATTGTGCTTCAGGTGCTCCTGTCCCAGGCACATCGTCTGCGCGCTCTCATCTTGCTCTCCAAATTCCTCGACCTTGGTCCGTGGGCAGTCAACCTCGCACTGAGCATCGGCATCTTCCCCTATGTCCTCAGACTGCTACAAAGTCCGGCCGCGGAGCTCAAGCCAGTTTTGATCTTTATTTGGGCGCGCATCTTGGCCGTTGACGGTAGTTGTCAGACTGACTTGATGAAAGCAAACGAGTACAATTACTTTGTGCAAGTCTTGTTGAACCCAGACATTCTCCTCGCTACCGCTGAACGGCTTGCACACAAGGCAATGGCGACGTTCATCCTTGCTGCGTTCGCAAAGGACTACCGACAAGGGCAAGTTGCGTTGTTGGGCGCGCAAGGACTTATGGCGTGCGTTTTGGACAGAACACGCTTTGATCCAACAGCCCAGTCTGACCCACAAGGTGACCCTCAACTTCGTCAATGGAGTTTGTTGCTTATTTCCTGTAGCTGGAAGGACTTTGCGGAAGCCAAATGGCAAGGGATCCGAGAGAAAGCTCCACAGCGTATCGTTGAGGCCTTGGGGGATAATATTCCTGAAGTTCGGGCGGCCGCGCTTGTTGCCATGACTACATTTTTGGGCCTCAATATGGATGACGAAGTACAAGCAACGGAAGAGTACCTAGCTGTTGCAAGCTTAAGCTTGAGCGCTGATGGATCTGCCCTTGTTCGCAAGGAGCTTGTCGTCTTTTTGAGTGCCCTCGTTGTGCGCTACGAAAGCAAGTTTTTGGTTGCAGCTTTTGAGATGCTCAGAGCAGAAGCAGGTGAACAGAAGAAGATGCGCTCGAGAGACAGTGTCTACAGCGCAATTTGGAAGACCCTGCTGATGTTCTCTGCTGACCCGTTCCCAGAGGTTGAGCTATCTGCAAATGTTGTCCTAGACTCGCTCACCAAGAGTCTGTTGGCAAGCAAGCTCGGAGATGCTACACGAGCGTTGCTCAACATGCTAAGTCCCCCTGACGTTGTGCAGATGACTCGCACATTGACATTGCGCGATGTGGAAAATCAACGCGAGCCGCTGCCAGAGTTGAAGCGCTCAAACACATCGACTCTTAAACAAACCATCAAGCGATCAGCAAGCATTGCTGTCTCGCTCAAGAATTTCGCCCTTGGTTACCCAGACTCGTCAGATGATTACAGGCCTGAGCCAAATCAGCCACCCCCGGCCGACCCATCTGTGGTGCCACAAACGCCCCTAGCTGCACTACCACGGCCTTTGCCCAAGCAGTTTCGTCAGCCATCACAGAATCTGCCTTTAGAAAGCACCTTTTTGGCATGGTCATACGAGTACTTTACGGAACCTCAAATGAAATCTGAAGAGTCTGAAGAGCCTGGTTCGGTGGATTACAACGAGCGATTATGGCGGCGGACACGGAACGAGCACATCATCCAGCACAATCAGGGCCTTAAGGATGTCGCAGAGCATAACGCATGGTCGCAACAGTCTGGCTTGTTTGACAATGTATCGCAACCGACGAAGTTGCTTTTCCATCAGTTTGAACCACATCTCCTGGCAGCAGATGATAAGGATGGTCTTACAGTTTGGGACTGGGAGACTTCGCGACGCCTCAACAGCTTCTCAAATAGCAACCCGCCGCGCAGTCGTATCACTGAATTCAAATTGCTGAACGAAGACGACAAGGCATTGTTACTGACGGGCTCGAGCGATGGCGTGGTTCGTCTTTATCGCAATTATGAGCAACCGGACGTGGAGCTTGTCACTTCTTGGCGTGCACTCAGTGACTTGTTGCCAAGCAACCGTAGTTCAGGTCTGGTTGCCGACTGGCAGCAGGGTAAAGGTCATCTCTTGGTGGGTGGGGATGTCAAAGTCATTCGAGTGTTTGATGCACGCAAGGAAGTCAGCATCAACGATATCCCTGCTCGAAGCGGGTCTTGCATCACATCACTGACGAGCGATCAGGTGGAAGGGAATCTGTTTGCGGCTGGCTTTGGTGATGGCGCAGTGCGCGTCTACGACAAACGACTTGGACCGCGCGATGCAATGGTCAAACTGTGGAAGGACCACAAGGCCTGGGTCACCAATATCCACATGCAGCGTGGTGGTCATCGCGAGTTGCTCTCATCCTGCGTGACGGGCGAGGTCAAGTTATGGGATCTGCGTCTCGACTCTTGCGTCTCAGAAATTGAAGCGCATCGAGGGAATTTGCGCAGCATGGCAGTTCATGAACATGCCTCTGTCTTTGCCACTGGTAGCACGAACCACATCCTCAAAGTCTGGACCATGTCGGGACAGTCGCTCAGCACGATGCGGCAACCGGCAGGAGGGTTCTTGGCAGGGCAAAGCGGCCGAAGCTCAGCTGTTTCGGCGTTAGCATTTCATCCACATCGTATGGTGCTTGCAAGCAGTGGCGGCAGTGATTCGCACATCCATCTCAACAAGCCTGCGAGTGATCGCGTTTTGTAGATTAATGAACTTTTTGATGCCTACTCCTCATCGCTGTCTTCGTACTGCGGTGCTCCCTCTAGACATGTCAGGCTGCATAAGTTGCGTCGAATCGGGATGCCGTCCGCGCCTGCAAAGCCAGACCAGTGTTCCTCCCGTGTTGCATACACATCGTGCATACCAATGCCGCATGTGTCGCAAAAGGAGCGATTCTCCAAGGGAACCAAAAAGCGCTCAAGATCATAGTTCTCGTAGATGTCCTTGAACCATGCAAAGCAAGCAGGATTGCCACGGATGCTGCGAAGAGAATATTCATACAAGGTAGGAACGCGTGCATTGGATTTAGCGCGTCTACTGAGACGTATCGAACGCGGTGGCGCATCGAGTGTTGGTTTCCGACGTTTGCGCTGAGATGGCTGTGACTTTGCTGGTGATGGAGGAGACTCTGAACATTCAAAGACGAGCTGCTCCAGCTTTGGCAGGGTCAACAAGGATGCAGGCAGAAACTCAATCTGGTTGAGACCAACATTCAGCGATACAAGATTCTTGAGCTTCCCGATGCTGCTCGAAAGTGTCTTGAGCTTGTTGCCAGCTGAGATTAGCGCGACACTTGCAGTCAAGAAGCATTACACAAAGAGAGGAACTCGAGCTCTTTCAATTCGAAAAGTGATTCCGGCAGAGTCTTGAGTCGATTACGTGACAAGAACAAGCGCAGCTGCGGCTTCATGCTGATCCCTTGACTGGCAGACACTAGTAAGTTGAGGTCAGATATAACATCTGGTAGGACTGTCAAGTTACGCTGACTGAGGTCAACGTGAGTCTTGCCATTCTCAATAGCTTCATTGACGACGTTCTGCACTACCTGCGACTGGAAGAGATTCGGTGCAACGGCACGCTCAAGGGCCAGGGAACGACGCTTTGCGCGCTGATATCTGGCGGCAGCGGGATTTGCGGATTGTGAAAGTGACAGTTCTTCCGTGTCGCTCGAGTACGCTGCAAATGTACGCTTCCGTGAAGGTCGTGGCGTCCAGTCCTCGTCGTTTTGGATGTCAGAGCTAGGCACGTCCGAGGAGAAATGGTTGCCACTGTAGCGAAAGCTTGAGAGCTGCTCATTGTCTTGCTCGCGTGCAATCAGGGTAGAAAAAGGAAGAAGACCGCGCTGCGCCATGCGCTTTGACTCTGCGCGGGGGCACTGAGACGGGTGATGTGTCGCGTGTACGTCGTCCGTGGTCGTTGGATTTTCGCGACCTCATGTTTTGAGCAGATAGACACCAGACTACTCCTCAAGAGGCTCTGTATACGTATATATACGCTCGTTGAATCATTGGCGCTGGAACTGCCCTGCGCCAATCGATATGACTTGGCAAAGCTATGCCATCGCAGGTGCATCATTTACTCTTGTTGCTTATCTTCTCCTGATCAATTCGCTCTTTCAAACCCCGGGATCTGGTGTCTTTCGCAAAGCAGACCTCTTTCCTATCGATATTGGCTACAAAGGACCAACAGCAACTGGTCTACCAGCCTCACTGCGTCAAACAAGCCCAAAGAATGGCCAAATGGGACCTTTTGTATCTCGCTACAAAGTAGAAGGCCAGGCTGAAAACGAAACCATTGAGCACTACTGGGGGTCCCTCTCACCCTACTTTGTTTCTGATGAAGGCTTTGGCCACGAAGAGCGCGCCTTACCCGATCAATGCAAGATTAAGCAAGCTCAGATTCTCAGTCGACATGGATCTCGCTACCCTACCGCAGGATCCTGGCTCAAGAAGGACTTTGCAGAGAAGCTCAAGCATGCCAAATTTGAAGCCTCTGGACCGCTGGCAATGCTAAACGACTGGCAATATACACTTGGGGAGGCCATTCTGGTGCCTATTGGCAAGCAGCAGTTGTACGATTCTGGCGTGTTGGCTGCGATGCAGTACGGCAACTTGCTCTTTGCCTCTAACAAAAAACTTGTCTTCCGTACCACATCTCAAGCTCGCATGACAGAATCTGCACTGGCTTTCCTTGAAGGCGCTTATGGCGGTGGCGCGTGGAAAGATCATGTCAATCTCGAGCTGATTATTGAATGGCCAAGCTTCAACAACACACTCGCTCCTTACTACAATTGCCCAAAGAGTGTCACAGATACCACAGGCACTCGGAATCGACGCAAGTGGGAGGAAATCTACCTTGCCAACCGCACAGAATATCTTTCACAGTACATCAAGGGTATTGCGTGGACCCTGGCAGATACAGTCGCTCTCCAGACTCTTTGCGCCTACGAGACCAACGCACTTGGTTACTCGGACTTTTGCGAATTGTTCACCATGCAAGAGTTTCGGGATTTCGACTATGGCGAGTCTATCTGGTTTCAACAGAGCACCGGTTTCGGCGCTGCTACGGGACGAGCGCAAGGTATTGGCTGGGTCAATGAGATGCTCAGGCGAATCGAAAAGTCTCCACTAGATCTCACGACGTTGAGTTCGGAAAACACGACGCTGGATGGCAGCAAGGTGTTCTTCCCGATCGATCAAGCAATCTACGTTGACTTTACGCATGATTCTGTCATCGCTGCAGTCTTGACGGCCCTTGACTTTGAACAATTCAGCGCATGGCTGCCGTCAACGGGACCACAGGATAGCAACGAACGCTGGTCCACCTCTAGGCTGACACCTTTTGCTGCACGCCTTGTTGTCGAGCTCATTGAATGCGATGATGGCGAATACATCCATTTTATGCTGAATGGTCAAACCGTATCACTCAAGCAAGACAAGTATGGCAAAGGCCGTTCGGAGGGTGATGGTTGGCATCGGCTGGCCAGCTACCTGGAGGGCATGTCTGATCGCAACAAGCGCGCAGATTGGCAGCGTGCTTGTTATGAAGATTCTCCAGTGCGTGAACGGACTGACGGTGAGCCATAAGGTCTTGCAAAAGAACAGACGCATTGTAGGATCATAGAAGGAGTTGCGTTTGCGTGTTCAACAAAACAACGGAAAAGGCTTGTCACTCGCCACAACTCGAGAGACTGCTGCTATTATTTGAGGTGTGCAAACATTTCTGTATCTTCCCAATAAGTACAACCTTGCAAACCAATTTTGCTAGGTCTCTGCCGCATTGAGATCATTTTGTCTTGCGCAGGAGCAAGATGCAAATCTCCGATTGGTGCGGACACTGGGTTTGCTGAAATGGTATTGCGCCTGCAAATACACAATTTCTCAGGCACAAACATTCTGTCCACTCAGTCTGGCTTGGCCAAGAAGCCCAGCAGAAGATATGCCAAGAGTGACCTTGGCATGAAAGTATTTTCGTCGTAGTAGAGATACGTCATGGTCCACATTTTGTCTGTAGCAACGTTGCGATCAGCGAGATGGGGAGGCGACAACTAGTTCAGGAGAAAGTATAATCAGAAGCCAGCGTCTTATGTAGAGCGCCCTTTTTGGTGGGCAATATTTCTTGCAATTTCCAAATCGAGCTCTGGCTACATCTCAGGAGCAACAACACGGACGAAGAAATGCCCAGAAAGCCCCTTACTGGTTCGACCGTGAATTTATAAAAAGGCTGTATGGACACGTCTTCTGTTTTCTCCAAGCAACCCCTTCTAATGCTTCCTGCTAGTTCTATGAAGCTTTCGGCCCTGCTCATACTTCTCATCAACCCTGTCGTTGGCAGAGATGTTGAGGCGCTCCGTATGGGCAAGATCAAACTTGTGACATGCACTTACAATCAGCAAAAGCGAATCTTTTCAGAGCACGACATTAAGGAAAAATACAAAAAGGCACGCGACTCGGTCACGGATGGCAAACTTCGCCTGCAAACACCCGATCTTTCAGTCGCGAAGTAAAACCTGAAGCCTGTGACTTGTGGACTCCTTGCTAACAAAAAGGCAATATCAGACATTTTGAGAGGCCTTACTAACATCTAGCTTCTCTTGTATCAGGAGAAAGCCAACAAGACGAACGATAATGCGGGTCCTGTAAAGTACTTAGCGTATTTCGTGCTAACAGCGCCTATCTTCATATTTTGGTAGAATCAGTCTAAAAGACTGTCTTTCATGAGCTTCGACAACATTCGTGAGCTAGATTCAAATGCTTTCCCAATTCAAATACAAAAGTTTCTGTGCTTTCCCGGTTACCCGGTAAGCATCACGCTGCTTGCCGGGACACTGCCACATTGAGGGCAGTGTGTGTCAGTACAGTTCAGGAGTAAACAATGATTGACAAACTTTGACTAATTCAGCAAGGTGCAAAGTTCTAATTGGTACACACTGAGTTCGCTGAAACAGTATTACGCCTGCAAACACAATTTCCGAGGCACTAACATTATTTTCACTCATCTTGACTCGAGCTGAAAACTGCCAGAGTAGGTCTTGACGAAGTAGATCCCAGGATCAGTCAAGGTATGTGATGACGGGAACTCCATGAGACTTTTTCTGTATCCATGTCTGCTCGGCTTATACGTACATATTCCCTTGGTTCAGGGTCTAAATCCTGTCTGCAGCAATGTAGCGGCCAATCGAACAGGAGGGTGGCAACTTATGCAGGGGTCCAATTCTTGACCACAAGCCCGCATCTCATGCAAGCTGCGCGGATTCAGAAAGATGTGGTGGTCAACATAGTTCGCAGTATCCAATACGAGGCCCTTGCTACATCTCAGGAGCAATGACTTATGAAGAAACGCCGAGAAAGCCCCTTACTGATTTGACCGTGGACTTATAAAAGGCTCAAAAAAAAGCGTCTTCTCTTTTCTCCAGCAAACCTCTCTAATGCTTCCTGCTATCAAGATCTCGGCCCTGCTCATCCTTCTGGTCTACCCTGTCGTTGGCAGAGATGAGGAGCAGTTCCTGGTGACAAGCGTGACATGCACGTACAATACGCTACGTCAAACGTTCTCAAGGGTCGAGATTGAAAAAAAATACAATGCCGCCAAGACTGTCAAACATCCAGTGGCAAAAAGCGAACTTGAAAGTATGGATCAAGCTCTTGAACCCGCAACCTGCAATCGCACTGCCAACACCAAGGCAAGTTTCAAACATCTTGAGGAGTTTTACTTACACCTAGATCGTCCTTCGCGAGGAAAAGGCTATGAAGAAGAGCGGCAATGCCGCTTCTGTGAAGTATATTGCATATTTTGCTGGGCAGACTGATGCCAATGTTCTTTGTGGCGTTGTGCAAGAGGCGACGAAGGGCAAAATGAAGGCTTCAATCAACTTTCCTTGCGAGAATGACATAAGCCACAAAGCTTGACGGTCACAACAATTTCCATCTTATTTCCTGATTGACTTAGTCTAGATGACTGTCTATCATGATTCTCAACAGTATTCGTAAGCTCAGTTCAAATCTTTCTCTTTACATATACTTTCGCGTGCAATTGGTGAGAGCATGATCCTCCTTGGCATCGACACTTCTGCCGTTGATTGTACAAGAAAAGGTCCAGGGGAGTCCCAAGAATGAGCTTGTGCAAGTTTGATGTGGTGGTAGGCGATGAGACTCACTGACGGCCTGAGATGAAGCGGTGAGCATATCGTTGCACTTACAAAGGACAGTATATGAGGAGTGCTGAAGGCTGAAGTTAGACAACCGGCGTATCGCTTACAAGCCATTCGACCAGCCGTGCTCCAATCTCAATACCATCATGTTCGTCCAGTTGTTCATCGACAGGCTGCTTCCCAAAATGACTTGTGTCGGATAAGCAGACACGAAGGATGGCTTCCGTCAACTCCGGGTGTCCCTGGAAGCAGAGAATACGGCCAGGCAACATAGCAATTTGATTCTCCGTCTTATCGCTAGATCCAAGCAGTTGAAAGCCGTCTGGCAATTTCGAGATGATGCGTTTATGTACTTGATGAATGCGAAGTTGTGGTCCGCGATGAAAGAACGCAGAGCCTTTCTCATTCAAAGTGACGGGCGTGATGCCTACTTCAAGACCTTTGGTATTTTCCATGACTTGCCCACCACATGCAGCAGCCACAGCCTGGAAACCCCAGCAGATGGCGATAACCTTGCATGTATGATTTTGTACAACATCTTGTAGGAACGAGACCATCTTTGCAACCCATGGAATGTCTTGATACAAGTGATCTGTGCCGCCTGTCAACAAGATGAGATCAAACGAGTTCAAATCATCTGTAGAGGGATAGACTTGTGCCTTGATTGGATCAAAGGCATGGTAGTCTAGCTCAATGGCATGGCCACTGGCAATGATGGAGTGGAGCAAGAATGTACGGTAGGCCTTGTGCCACTGATCGTAGTCCATACCGAGATCGCCGGACGACGGATGGGTGTTGAGGAAACAAGCCACTTTGAGGACTGTCATGGTAGCTATCGTATCTAGAGAAACAAAGACCGGGACAAGGACAAGGGAAGTATATATGTCGTTGGATGTTGATTCTACGTCAGAAAGTGCGGGGAGAGGCAGAAAAGAGACAGTCATAAAACAGCGGCACTGTTCAGGCACGCATCTCGCTCTCAAAGACGAGCCGCCTGTTCCTCCAGACATTTACACGTCTCTTTGCTTCCTCCAAACTCTGCTGCTCCTCTGTCCGAATGACACTGCCAATGCTCATGAAGAAGCCAAACATCGCCGCGCTCGCCGCCATGTTCTTACCGATATAGCGTAGGAATCCGTCAGGCCCTGGTCCATAGCGCAGTGCATTGAAGCCACCAAAGAGGATACCCACGCAGCAGCCGACACTCGTTCCCATCACGGCACCCATCTGCGCGTCAGCAATGTGCAGCCATTTGATGTGGCCTCACCTTCATCTTGTCAAACGCAGTCGGACCTGAGCCCTGCATGGCTGATTGTGGCATTGGCGGCATCTAGAGCGTCAGCCTCGTTTCTCCTGACTAAACCTTACCTCTGTCTTTGTATGTGTTTGCTCTTTGGTCTTGAGCTTGATCGCAGAATAAGTTTTGGCAACTCGCGCGATCGACCCAACGCCCAAGAAGCACACTCCCAACAGCTGAGAGATCCTGCAAGGAAGCCTAGGAGGCAGGCAGGAGCTGAGGGACTACCTCGCTATAGCTGGCAGATATGAGCGACGCAGGCAGTACTTCTGGCAAACGCAGTAAGCATTTGCGCGACTGTACAGCTGAGCTAACAACCAAGAAATGCCTTCGTCGCGCTCTCAACGGCCAACCTTCATTGAGCGCAGCGGGTCTGCAGGCTCCATTCGCAGTGTCAATGCCTCTGGCAGCTTAAACCCTCCGCTCAAGCAGCCATTTCTGGTCCTACTCCCACTCAATGACACATTTGAGCCGAAATGCATTCAGCTGCCAAACCTACCAGATATTGTACGCATAGGTCGACAAACCAACAAGTCAACCTTGCCCAACAGGGAGAATGGTTTTTTCGACAGTAAAGTGCTGTCGCGATCGCACGCGGAAGTCTGGGCAGATGCGCGCGGAAGAGTCTGCATCAAGGATGTACGCTCCTCCAATGGTACTTTTGTCAACGGCATGCGCCTGTCCAAAGAGAACGAGGAGAGCGAAGTACGGGAACTCTATCCAGGTGATACGCTCGAGCTCGGTATTGATATCCTCAACGACGAAACTGGCACGATTGTGCATCGCAAAGTATCTGCGCGCGTTGATTATGCTGGTGCTCCGCAAGATTCACTGACGAGCAATGGCCATGGCTCCATGTCCGCTCGAGATAGCGGCAGTGATCGTGTCTACGGAGAGACGCGTCTAGCATCGCGCAATCACAATGGTATCTCGTCTTCCAACGACTTTGCACAAGCATCACCAGCGCCTGTCTATGAGAATCATCATCCACTCGCTACATTCGGCAAGCAAAGTGTCACTTTTGAGATGGTTGTCAAGAAGCTAGCAAACGATCTACAGCTCTCAAAACGCGTTAGTGCAGACCTGAAAAGTACATCCGATACATTCAGCAAAGCAGCGGCTCAGCGATTCAGTCGCAGACCACCTGTTGCATCGCCATTTATGCCTTCACCAGCATCAACAGAAAATGCGTCGCTCTCTGTCCAATTAGCACGGACGAAAGCTGCATTGGATGCACAATCTGCTCGGGTAGCAGAACTCGAAACCATGTTGGCACAGGAACGTGATTTGCGTATTGAAGCAGCTTCTCAATGGCAACTACCTGCATTGACTACTCAGCGGCTCTACGACCATGATGAACGGGACTTGGACACCATGAGTGATATTACCATGCAAGCTGACGAGTCACATGCAATCACATCTCAACAAGCAGAGGACATCACATCGCTGACTGCACGACTTGCAGAAAGTGAACGACAACGCGTCATTCAACAAGATCGCGCAGCACTAGCTGAAGAAGCCCATGCGCAGGCACAGAGTCAAATCGAACAACTCCTTGGACAAGTCACAGAACTCGAAACAAGTCGTACAGTGCTGGCACAAAAACTTGCAGATGTGACACGAGCTACTGCTACAGCGCCAATTGATGCACAACAAGGGAAACGGGGTGGTCAAGCGCCCATGACGCTCAAGAATGCCGGTGGTACGGCGCTGATGAGTGCGTTGGGTGTTGTTGTCTTGGGACTGTCTGTGATGGGTCTATTGAATGAATATGCTGTCAAGGAAACATAATAAAGAAGCGCTATCCTGGTCTATTTGGCCTCTGCTTCCCGATTTGCGTAATGCGGCTCGCAAGTAGAAGCGTTCATTGGAGTCGTTAGCTTGTATTTGAGCGGATCTCGTCTTGCCGGCCATGCGGCCCATGGCAACCTCTCGCGTTGTCACTTCATCTTGCTCCTGGAAATTGACCGGGAATACTTCGTTCGGCGCTTACCCAACATGCGCGCACATGCACGGAAGCATCACTCCAGCAATCCCATCTGAGCAGTCAATCATCAGCAGCTAGAATAGAATTGCTTTCCGCGGCTTTCCTCGTTTCCGGATGCGCCGTCGTGCTATCTGGGGTGCCCATCTTGGTACTCTGACCGAGAGCAACGGTCTAGACTTTGCCAAGTAGAGCAACTTCTCGATGGCTTTCGACAAATATTGATGACTGTCTCGCGCGGGTTTCTATTTTGAGTGTCCTTTGTTGAGAAGCTGCTAAAACAAGTCATGTCCAAGCATTATTGGCAGGCATCTCGGAACACATCTCGCACCATGAATGCTGACCTTTGCGACTATTTGGCACCCGCAAATACCAAACAAAACAGGTCTCGCGCGGATCAAAGGGCTAAGCATCAACCGCTTTCAGGGGTAGTCTGGGCTCATTACAGCTTTGTAGTCTTGCTGATGGGCGTCAACTTATAAGAGGACACGTCTCCTCTCAATTCTGCCCAATTGCCAGGCAATCATCTAAAAGCGGCATTGCCACTACGAATTCACTAGAGTACGATTTCCACCCACTACACGCTTACTAATACCTTCTAGAAGCCGTCTTCATGCTTCAGGGCTCCCTTTCAACCTACTTCCTCACCGCTTTGACCATCTTGTTGTCTTGCTGTAGCTTCAGTGTCGCAAGTTCAGCGAATCAAGCGCAGTGCAAGGCATTGGTCACGTTCAAACATGAGATGGTCGTGAAATACCCTGGTCGTTACCCAGATCCAACACAAAATGATTTCCGAGACGAATTCAGAAACGCTGGACTGTGTCAAGTGACATGCAAACACTTTTCCAAGGAAGTGTTCTCAACGCACTTTACCACTGATTGCACAATCAAGGGGAAGATTCACGCTGCAGTCAGCATACAACCATTCGGGGTGGAAATCAATGAAACAACCTGCAAATGCATCATGACAGCTGTGATCCCAAAGCTGCCAATTGGCTCTCCAGCAGGAACTTCTTGTGACGTCGAGAGTATCGAGGCCAAGATCCACGGTATGTGGAAACAAGACGAAACAAATATGAACCATCAATTGAGGCTCAAGAATGGCATGACTTTCGACTACAACCTGCGTTATGGAACTTTGAGACGCATCCAGGTTGGCCGAGGCTACGTCACGGACAAAGGTTCTATCAAGTGCTAAGTGCCATCTGACGATGCTTGCCAAGGTACACGAGAACACACCTGTTCAGCCCATATCTCGCCTTGTCAGCCTCGTTCCTCCCTGGATTTGCATATTTGGCATTTACTAGCCTCACTCTGTTCAACGACAGCTTCTTCAATAAGGCACCCAAGCTCCAACGTTTCCTTTTCTGCTGCTGTTTTCAATGCCTGATAACGCCTTCCATAGACAACTTGAAGCTTTCTACATAACAGTGTTGCAAAATATTGCTCTTAAACTATAGCTTCGGCCTGGCCGAAGAGACTTGCGCGGCGTGACACATGCATCTCCGCGAGCAAACGACAACATGACCGTCTGGCCCAGCTGCCGTGTATTGTCAAATGATACTCAAGAACTCAAAATTTGCGACTAATTTCAAAGCGATTGTATGACAGACCAAGTGAGAAGCTACAACGTCTTTGTATCCAGCATTAGTTGCTCGCGAGTTGCTTGCGATCGTTACATGATGAAGCAGTGCAAATGCAGGCTATCAGTAAGGTCTCCGAATTTCATCCCACACTCACATACATCAAAATGTATTGCTGCGCTTGCAGACCTCAAGCTCGAAATCACTCAGAGCGAAGAAGCTATTTGAAAGGATAAATGAGTTTTCTAGAATATTGAATACGTTTGCATAATCAATGAAGGTATGAAGTAAGCTGGAGTGGTTTTTGAGTCTTCACTTTAGGGTAAGTCACAATGAGGCCAAGCTGGCCAGTAATTCAATTTGGCCGCCAGCTGAAGTGCTTCGTTGGGAAAGCAAATGTCCGCCTCTGTAGTGGGCTGCGTCTTTGCGCCGTAGCTGGATATCTGGTCAGGCCGTTTCCACCAGTCTCAGGACGATCATCCCACAGGGGAGGCTTGCCATCACGATGCATTGGCGGTTTTTGACCGTCGTCAGCAGCTGTTCTCCCCGGTACTGCATCAACTGTATGCATATGCATATAAAATACAGCCGCGAGAGTCGAGCATATTGCGCTGAGAACGCCGAGCAATGAGGTCCAGGACACCCCTTGGACTTGCATACGCCGATTTGCAGCTTGAAACTCCCTCACGAACATTATTGCAGATACGCTTGACAGGCGAAAAGGAAAGATGACCGAAGTAGAGCTGCCAGGCGGGCGAGGATGTTGTTGACAAAAAGTTGGAGGGGATTGATCTACGAGAAAACTTCGCATGGCGATAAGACCTATCAATTTCGGTTGAATACTGTTGCAATTTGTTCATAAGAGATCAACGAATTATTACGCTCAGGCATTGCTTGAATGAATAGAAGGTGACATAGAGGTTGCATACTTGGTCGAAGTGCTATGCAAAAAAGCCGGAAGATAAGCCGGACGATTGTTATTGCAAGATCATCCTGAGCAAATTGTCCCAGGAAGATACATATCCCGATGAGCTTGTAGCCTGAGGCGACATTTGAAGTACAGAAAGCTTCCAAACAAGATTGAAGTGGCATTTGATGCAAAGCTAAGGAACTGTTTGTGGCATGAAGACACAACGTTCATTTCGAGGCAGGAGTCGGTGACGAAACCTTGCTATCACTCTACCTCAAGAGGCCGCAGAGTTGCTTTGAGACTGTGAGTAAAGTCATCGATCAGGCGGCGGTAGTCATTGAGACTCCGATATGTATAGTCTGGACATTTGCCTCTGCTGCAGCTGTGTTCGCAAAGCAGGAAAAGAAAGCGCCAGAAGGCAGCCCCCTTGGATTGTCCATCAAGGAGGCTATATGGTTTCCACGAGAGCGTAAGATGCTGGCAATGTACGCCAAGCTCGAAAATGCTGTATTGTTGAGTTTGTATTGACGTAGTTAGCCACAGAATTGTTCACACGATTCGCCTCCTTTGCTGGTGCCTCCGAGCATTCTGACACGTGGGATATTGACTTGACGCTAAAATTTTGACCTATGCATGTCTCCATTCAATTGGCCAAAGCGGCCCTGATGCAAAACACTTTTAGATCCTCTCACGCGCATCATCGAAACGTGTTTCTTGTTTGAATAAACTAGTTCTACTGCTGCGTCAACAAACATCAAAAAAGTTAAAGCAAAAGAAGCCGTCTCAGCAAACCAAACAACTGCATTTGCTAGCCTGCGTACATCTGCTGCAACTGCAGCCATTGAATAAGCCAGGGTTCTTTGCAGCCATCAAAGCATGTCATGAGGATGTCCTTCCGGCCAGTAATTCAAGTTGGCTGCTAGCAGTAATGGATCGAGATGTCTTCCTCTGCAGCTGGAGCATTTTGCGTCGATGTGCTGGAGTGACTTGTCGAAGGAAGCGCACCATTGCCGGATGAGTGATGAGGAGAAGACCTTTCTTCGTTCATGAAATTGACGCAATCTGTCAGTTCTCTCAACGACAGGCATACTCCCGCGGTCATGTCATTCATGTACTCGACACAATCTGTCCATTGTTCCGGCGGCAAGCTTCCTGCCTGGCCCTGCAAGTGATCAATACAGTTTGTCGTAAAGTTCAATGGCATGCAACCTGCCATGTCCTCCATCGAATTGATTGGCTGCACGTCTGAGCTTGCAGCTGAACCACCAACCGCGTCATTCGTAGTCGATGAAGACCTGCAAACATAGATTTGCTCCTTCCCACAACATCGCTGGTCTTCTGCTCGGGCACCCTGTGTGATAAACGCTGGTTCTGAGTGACCCAGGATAAAGCGCCAATCAGATGGGCATGTCGATTGAAGCACATGGTTTTTACGCATGTAGGGGCAAAACTTTGGGCATCGGCACATTCTGAGATGATCAGGCCTTTTCAGTTTGCAATCGAGGTTTTCACCGTGGATATCGTACTTGCTGTCAACAATCCACGGCCGACTGAAGAGACTGTTCGACATGTCGGGAAATGTTTTCAGGATGTACTCTGGATGACAACTTTTTGGTTGAAGCCGCCACTGCGAATCCTTTTCCCGAATCCAATCAGCCAGTGGTGTATTTGGGGAGAATTCTTCAAACACACTGTGATCAGTTCGATTCCAGGCTCTTGGCATCCAGATGCGATGAACACGGATCAGCATTGTGCATGTACAAGTCACAAAGCAAAGGCTCCCAGCTTGAATGGTAGCTGTAGACTCGATTGTGTAATCCTCGTCTACATCCGCGGCTCTTCGGAAGCAGCCCATATAGCCCCGTAATTTTTTGTCGTACTGTTCTTTGACGAGCTGTTTGTCCGACTCTGCACGGTGACATTCGGAACTGCAGGCATGTTTGCGAGCAAGGAATGCGGGATCATCCATCGACAGAATTCTGCAATGGCCCGCCAGAGGAAATGAAAGAGCGTACTTCATGTAGAATGTCGCATCATAACAGGTGCGCTTATCTGCCCGATGACGGCCTGTAGACAGCTGCAAAGGTCCGTTTCCAGGCGTTGGCTTCTTTTTGGACGAACCAGACTTTTTTGGATTGAGTTTCGACTTGCCGCAATTGCCTTCTGTAATCACAGCCTGAACTGTCGATTGAGAGAGGCAGAACGCCATCAGGAGACAGCAGAGCCCGAAGATAAGGCGCATGGAAGATATCGTAGTTGCATGTTTGACTCGCCTAGACCGGCCGGAGACTGCAAGCAAAAGCCAAAGCAACGCCATTCAGATCAATGTGAAAGGCAAGCTTGATGAGCAAGACTGAAGGAACAGGCTGGCGCATATTCCTCAACAGAGCCAGTCTTCTACTTCTTCTGCTGCTTGACATGATTGTGAGTCAGGAGTATCAATGTGCGCAAACGTTACTGCAGCTGAGAGATCGGCCTGAGAAAGAATTTCTTTTGATCAATCAGCGGAAAAATATCCCTGCGAGTTCCTTACGTTGATAGGTGAGTTGGAGAAACGCAGATTTGAGAGTCCAGCCAGTTGAAGAAACGCAGATTTGAGAGCCCAGCCTAAATTGAGCAGGCATAGTTCTCGATGGTGTACTTGCAGTTGCGCGTCGGGCGCTGCAAGTAGTTTACTCAGCCTCGCTGTCGCTGTTGTGTGGTCGAAGGTAACACTCCCCTGTTGATCGATGAACACTGATACGTAGCAGACGTCATGACCAAAATTAGAACTTCTCGAAAAGGACCCTCATTGAGGTCGACGTAAGAAATTCGCTCGATCTTTCCTGAATCGACAATGCTCGCAATGAGCAAGGGAGAATTCATTGTAACAAAATGGAACTGTGCATGCTTATAGTGACGTAAAAGCATCAAAGCAAACATTGCCATTTTGCTCTCTGAGCCTTCCATCTCATTCAGTGCAGTGTGCGCAGCCAAAGACTCATTCAGGTTGGCTGTACGTCACAAGGACTTGATAAGGTAAGCGTACTCAAATCTGCTCTTGAACAGCTATGCAATTGACTCGAATTGGAGTGCAAAGTACTGTCTGCACGAACACAGCACTGGATGCTGATGAGCGAGAAACATGGTGAGATTGCGCGGAGTGAGTCTATCTCCCTTGAGTGGCCATGTGCAGCTGAGCTTGCCTCTCGATTGTAGTAGTCCCTTACGCGTCTTAAGTCAAGACTGTACATCAACAAAACAAAGTTGACAGAAGATAGCCAAAAGGGAAACGGATCAACCAGGTCCAATCTATGCGTTAGTCGAATAGTCAGTGCTGCTTTCATACCTTTGGCATATCGTGATGCTCACTCAATCGGCTGAGATGCGTATTCATTGCTTGAATACGTTCCTGATGCGACTGTCCACCGGTCCGCTCAATCTCTCGTTGTTCCTGCATCGAGTCAGCTCTATGCCTTTCTTGATTTGTTTGCACATACTCTGATGCGCTTGATTTCGTCAAACTTGCGCTGCGCTGGAGTCCGTGTATCCCGTTTTCTCAGACTCTCTTGTGCATCAGAGGCAGAAGCAGAGGCAGAAGCAGAAGCGGCTGTATCGGCCTCAGTCTGCGCTTGTGCGCTTGCAACAGCAGTGGACTTGGGCTTGCTTGTCTTCTTTCTACGCGTGTCAGCACACGTTCTTGCTAGTCTTTATAGCGTACTTGATGCCGCCTTTGAGCTTGAGCTTTCCCTTCTTTGCAGTGTAGTCCATATTCACAGCACTCTAGCGTAGTCTCAGCCTAGTAGTCTGCAGTCTGCCGTCGCTCCCCCAGACACAAATCAAATCCCCGACCCGACAACAGCAGCCAGCAGCAACAACAAAAAGCCAACAGAAGAAGCAGGTCCCCTTGCACGCCTAGTCCTCGATCACAGCACATCGTAGTGGACTAGTGCCTCTGTCTCTGCTTCTGACATAACCAAAACCCAAGCGCGCGCGACAGGAACGATACGCTAGGACAATGAAGGTATGGACGCCTTACTCTGTGTTATTCTATGAGACTGACGTTGCGCGCTGCAGTATCTGGAGATTCGCGATTTTGAGAGCATCAATGATAAGCTCGTCTTCAATGCAGATGACTGTCGTATCGTCGGCAAGTGCGAGCTCTACACCACAAAGGTCGACCATCCCTCATCCACACCATCGACAGCGCTAATGCATGTAGGCTGCAGGGAGTGACAAGAAGCTGTGCAAGTCCATTGAACGATCGCTCGAGCAGCGCTACGTCGAGGATCTCGCCAAGTCGCCCAATTCACCCTCGAGCGCACTCTCAAAATCACCATTTGGACCCCTTAATCTGTCTGCGAGTCGCAAAACGTTTGCGTACATCATCGCAACGATGAATGCATCGCATCCAGATCACGACTTCAGCTCCCTACGGCCCTTTGACTTTCGGAATGAGCGCAACTTGAGTGCTGTTTTGAATGCACTGAATACCACACTCTCCATGCAAGGACAACTACAAACTGCTGGGTTATGGGAGTTGATTGATCGGCATATTGATCTATCGCAGTGCGATATTTACTCCTACGCGCCAGATGCAGACAGTGATCCACATGGCGGTGATGGCTTACTCTGGTCGCAATCGTACTTTTTCTTCTCGAAGGAGCAAAAGCGCGTTTTATACTTCACGGTCCGGGGTTGTTCATTGCGGAGTCCGCCGTTGAAGGCACGGGACTATGAGAGTGATGCGAGCGATGACTTGGATGGGAGCAAGAGCGTTGTCTTTGATATGGATGACTTTGCGCTGTAGTGACGACGACGACGCAGACTTGACTTTTATACAACAGTGAATATACTTATACCACTAAGACAATCAGGAGTCAGCAAGGGGCCAGGAGTCTTGGCAGGAGGTATACGAGCACTCGGATGGACGAGACAGAGACGTACGTCAGCCGCCCTTCCAACGCACTCTATCTAGCAAAGAAGGGATCAAAAATCATGGATACCATGACACAGACATCGGCACAGCTAACAGCCTGCAGTCTTAACCAGAAGCTCGTCGGGGCTATCGAGCGGCAAGCAGAGCTCGAAGATCAGGTTGCTCAAGCGCGGCAAGAACTCAGGCATGCGCAACAGCAGATTGCAAAGCTAGAGCAGGAACAGCGCGAGACCAAGGATAGACTCGCGGCTGGTTTGCTGGTGAGTAAGTCTCAGGTGGAAGATGAGACGCAGGGATTACGGCAGACTTTACAGGTTGAACAGGCAAATCGGACGACTGCGGAGGAAGCTCGGTCACGGATAGAGAAGGAGCTCGAGGACTTGACTCGTTCGTTGTTTGAAGAAGCCAATAAGCTTGTATCAACAGCACGGAAAGAGACGGCTGCTGTGGAAGAACGTAATGCTCAGCTTGTGAGGCAGAATGAGGAGAAGACAATGTTGTTGGCAAGTCACCAGCAGCAGCTGGAAGAGCTCAAGGCCGTCTTGCAGCGCATGTCAACGGAGGAGGTTCGATGGAGTTCACGGCCCGGCTCACCAAAGCCGAATCCGACGCGTCAACAAGCTACGCGGCATTCGAGAGAGCTGTCGCTGGGCAAGATACAAGCACAGGGTAGTCCACTGACGCCGCACTTCAGTCCTGCTGTTGGCACTTCCTCATCGCCACAGATACCGCAGGGTGTTTTGCTGCCGTCTGCCTTTGATGATGCGCAGGAAGAAGGACCTCCAGCACAAGACAACGAAGAGGAGACTGATCAAGGGGTCCTGCCGACATACAGAACCGACACGAAGGCCTTCTACGAGTTCCGTGCCCTCTTGCCAAGGCAAAACACGCCCAAGCACTCTATGGAACGGCCTACAAGCGACAGCACTGCATCACCCTTACCAAGTCCCATTATTGCATCGTCATCTTACTGGGGCCGCAGCTCGACAGACGACAAAAAAGACAAGGACCTACAATCAAGTAAATTCTGGAAACGCGCTCTCATTGAAGATGTCGAGCCGACGCTACGACTGGATATGGCGCCTGATTTAGGCTATCTCGGCAGACGTACGTTCCTACAGGCTGTTGCAGAGGGCCACCTTGTTGTGGAAGCACACCCTGCACATCTTGCACGCTACCAACCAGAGCGATCGCCGTGCGCGTTATGCGGCGACAACCGCAATGATGCTGAGCATGCACGCAGATTCAGATGCCGCACGAGCGAGTCCAAAGAAGCTGCGGTGCACCCGCTCTGCGACTGGTGCCTGGACCGAGTGCGTGCTGTGTGTGGATATGTGGCCTTCCTGCGACAGGTCCGGGATGGGCTGTGGAAAGGGGAGGAGGAGGAAGGTGCGTTGATGCGCTGCTGGTGCGAGTGCGTGAAGCTGCGTGAGACGATGTTCTGGACACGCGTCGGACACAAGATTGAGTACTGACCAGCTATATACCTCCTGCACATACACATAGCGCATGGCCGGACGCAAGATGGACCTCTTGCAACTCACGGCCGACATGGCGCACCTCGCCTCCATCCTCATCCTCATCCACCGCATACACATCCGCAAGACATGCGCAGGCATCTCCTTAAAGACACACATCCTCTACCTCACCGTCTTCATTACGCGCTATGGCGACCTCTTCCTCTACACCCATAGCATCTACAACATTACCATGAAGATCCTCTACCTCATCACATCCTCCTACATTGTCTTTTTGATGACACTCAGCCCGCACTACAAATTGACGTGGTACCGCGGGCTTGATACATTCACAATCACACCAATCCTCGTCCTCTCTGCCGTCCTGGCAATCATCATCACGCATCGCTATACCGTATTTGAGGTGCTCTGGACATGCAGTATTATTTTGGAGTCCATGGCCATTCTCCCTCAACTCTTCCACCTGACTCAAGTCCCTAGCCTACCAGCCCTACCCCTCTCTCACCTGGTTGCGCTCGGCGTCTATCGCTTCTTCTACGTCTTGCACTGGATGCATGCTTCGTTCAATCATACTCGCAAAGTCGACTTTACCAGTTTTCTATTTGGTCTCCTGCAAACCCTCATCTGGGCAGATTTCCTCTGGGTCTGGTACAATCGCAAAGTCATCAAACTCGTCAGTGACGAACCCGGTGATTTAGAAGCTTCCGGTGGTGCAGCGGAAGCAGCATCCGTGGATCAAGGAGATCTCTCGCGCTCCTTTGTCTTGTTTCACATCTTCACCATGGCGAGGGCATTTGAAGAACGTTTCGCTGCAGGGAGACGTGGTGTTGGCGCTGGCAATGGTCTTTCTGTCTCTGCCTACCCAGAGGATGAAGTCAGGATTCAGCGTGAAGGCCCTTCAGCGACTACGTTCTCTGATACCGCCCACGCTAATCCAACGACTGAGCACGCAGATGCGGATGGCTTCTCCGTCGCTAGTGAGGATGATGAAGAACGACGCCTAGCTGCTCACAAGCCAGGCCCAGACACAACACCACATACAGCTTCGGGCACCACGTCCTCTTGAAGCACATGAAAATGCTTCACCACCAATTTATGGCTTATGCTTAACGCTTCCACTTTGTGGCTTCTTTCTTTAGCATCTAGCAGCAACTTAGCCACGTATTTGACAAATATTTCTTTCGTAAAATGACCATGCGACATATATGAAAGGGTAAAAAGGGCCCTCGAACCGATTTGTTGTATAGCCTCCATTGCTAGAAAAATTAGAGCTATGGTCGAATATGCAGAATGGATCGGCTTTATTCCACGGGAGTCATCTCAGGTGACCGACTGAGAGTGAAGACCTCAACAAGCACACCAGCTAAACACCCTCGTCCTGAATAGCTATAGGGTTAGGGTGCAGGGATTGCGACAGACTTCACAAGTTTTTTTTTTTTTTTTTGTTCCGTTGTCTTACATACCTACTCCTCTCAGGACTCTATGGCCTATATAGGAACTCAGCGGCACCGCCGCTTGTTCTGTCTTTGAAAGATACACGCCTCACGTGTAAAGCTCTTCCAGTACTTGTCCTCGCGCGCAATGGATTGCGGCACTACCTGCTCCGTCATTGTCGGCGATCTGGCCTA